>NC_026160.1:3260561-3276421 GCF_000512975.1 Sesamum indicum
AGATTTGCTTATCAACAATATTTTTTAATATTCTTATTTTTTTTTAATATTAATAGTTACGATAGTATTAATTTTTAAAAAAATATATAATTTTTTAAATATTTTAAATTTTTTAAATCAGGTCTAACGAGTCCAAACCGACGAATCCCAAAAGAGTTGAATCTTATTTTATTTTTTCTTTTACTAGTCGAATATTGAATTTTGACAAACCTGCAACCTGCCATAAACCTTACAGTTGCCATCCCTAATCATAGCACCCATTGTGAATCCAGAAAAAATTTATTCTGGATCAGGTTTGATCAAATCAAACCAATCACAAATTAAGTGTGATACACTTATTATGTGATTGATCATTTTTCCTATACTGTACACCAATCACACAACAAGTGTATTGTATTGTCATATAATTGATTCAAGTTTGACCAAATCAGATCCAAGCATGTATTTTTTTTTTTTTTTTGATAGGAATGATTAATGTATTTTTTTATGAACACACAATTTTTCATAATAGTACTCATAGGAATTTTGAGCTTGTCATATTCTTTAAATAACACAAAAATTTAAATGAGAATTATGTTCTTATAGTTTCTAAATAATATTAAATTTTAATTGTGAATTCATTGGCATATTTCCTTTTCTAATAGCATCTTTTATCATGGATTTATTAATAAATTAAGTTTGAACGAATTTAATTGTATCGAACACGAGTCTTATTCGAATAATTTGATACTTTTAATCAGATTTTATGATTTAAGCCTAAAATTGACTGGACGAAGTTTTTTTAAAAATTTAATTTATTAAATTTAAACAATTTGATTTAAAATAAATATCATATAATTTGATTTATTAAGAGTTAGGGCCAATTTAAGAATTTTCTAGAAGGCAAGAAACACATGTTGTTTCTGGCGCAATAAGCCAGTCAATGAGCATAAAACTAATCCTCGTCAAAATTGAAAAGGAGTACTACTACAGATGAACGCACAGCTCAGATGGAAAAAGCGGTTCCATTAGTGTACAGACTCGCCGCACCGGAACATTCCCAAAAGGAGAATTCTCCTTTCCCTCCCCTTCCATCCCCCCCCCCCCCACCTAGCAATAGAGAAGAGAGAGAAACCACTCAATATACTCTCTACACACACTCTGCGTGTTTGTGTGTGTGTTTCTTTACGTTATTGGGCAAAAACTATTTGCTCGGATTCTCAGCCAATATCATCGTTCAGGTGACGTTTTCTCTCCCTTTTCAATCTTCTTCCATGGTGGGCTTCTTTCTTTTTCTCCAGAAAATTAATCTTTAATGACATATACGAAAGCATGTATCGAAGTATATGTATACACATACGTATTTGTACTGTCTTTTGTACAACTGCATAGACGCATGTCAGTATCGGAGTATATGATGCTACATTGACTTCTTGTTGTTTAGCAATGATGTCTATTATATTGTTGAGTAGCTTTTCTTTTATTATTTTTCTTTTTGCCCCTTCCCCTTTTTGCTTCAACGCCGCTGTCATTTGGAATCCATCTGACAAGAGTTGTTTCTGTTGAATGTTTTTTGGGCTTTTAACCAGTATTCTAGCTTGTGCTTGCGATGTTCTGGTTCTTTTTTCTTGTTTTTTTGTTTGGAGGGAATTTGGCTATCTCTGTGAAGTTTTTAGGTTGTGGGTCATTGGTTTTTGTGAACAAGCATGGATATAATTGAGCTATTGTTCATTTATATGATTAATGTGTAGTTCTGATTCAGCATTGGTGTTTTTTAGGTGATCGCTGAAGTATTCTCTTCTTTTTTCTTTCCACTGACTGAATTAAACTGCAAGAAACAAAGAAATTTTGTGTCGGGTCTAATAGTTTAAGCTAAATACTATATCTGTTTTTTTCACTATGAGCCATACTAGTGCATTGGTCATTTCTTCGTCTGCGTTAGCTGTACTTGGTTTTCTTCTTGTACCTTTTTAAAAAATGCCTGGCCTTGTTTCAATTGTGTTTTTGGTTCTAGGCTTTTCGTCAGTTGGTTTTGCTTCATCTCAAACAAAATTACCTCTATCTAGGGATTGTTCGTCAGGAATCTAATGTGACTTTCTCAATTAGGAGCATTATATGAGTAGCTAGATGTAATCCATTAAAAAATTTTGTTAAATTTTTTTTGCCCACTTACATATAGTCTGTGCATAGTCAAACTTGTGTCAACCTTTTGCATTAAGACATAGAATTTGTCGAATTCAGCTTGGGCTTCACCTCTGAATTGTTTTTTTGATGTTGAACCCATTTAAACTAATCCAACTGTCTACCTTTCTCTGGTGGACTGGCTGAATAGACATCGCTTTCTTTTCACTCTTCTGTTGATTAAATTTGGTCTGTTAATAGGGGCTGCAAGCGTTCTCTTTAATGTTTTCTTTTCTGATTTTCTGTTTGCTGGTTTAAGAGCTAAGTTGTCTTTTAACGGGTTTTTTCTATTATCTAATTCAGATGGACATTTTGGTTATTCTGTTGCATTATCATTATAAATGTAGTTACTCCCAGGTTGCTGTGACAGCCTCTGTTTCTGGACATGCAGCACTACTACAATGTCATTTAAGGAACAGCCGTTTGTATTAAAGTACTGGAAGTTGGACTAGATTTAGTGTCTGTCAATCTGTTTCTTTAATATTAATTTCTATATTTATCTAGATGAGGGTTCCAATTATCATTCTCCTTAATTGTCTTAGGTCTAGTCATTCGAAATATAAATGGAAAAAGCTGGTAAGGAAAGGGATAAATCTCCATCTTTGGCCCCACCAGCGTCAACTATACTACACGATGTGAAGGCAGAACGACTAGACCTGCCTAAGAGGTCTATAATTACACGGCCTGGATTTGGGACTTCTGGCCAACGCATCTCTTTGCTCGTAAATCATTTCAGAGTTTCTGTCAGATATCCAGATGAATATTTTTACCAATACAGCGTAAAATACAGTACCCTTCTTCTGTCCAAGTTAATAGCATACAGCATGGGTATAAGATATCAGATTTGATTGCAGGTTTCTATAAGTTCTGAGAATAACAGTATGGTTGACAGCAAGGTAATTGGGAGGAAAGTCACTGATAAACTTTACCAAACATACTCGTCTGAACTTTCCGGGAAGAAATTTGCATATGATGGGGAGAAGAATTTGTATACAGTGGGTCCCTTGCCGCATAACAACTTCGAATTCACAGTGGTTCTTGAGGAATCTATTGGCAAGCGGTAATTTTGTGATTGAAACTCATGTTGTTTATGTTATTCTCTTTTTTGTTCTAGCTGCTTGTGAAATAAGACCCAAAATCTTCTGTTGTGAAGTAGTGGTAGCCCTTCTCATAGTGGAAGCCCAAACGACTCTAGCAAAAGGTCGAAGCGTACTCTACAGTCAAATACATTCAAGGTAGAGATCAGTTATGCTGCTAAAATACCCTTGAAGACGATATCTCTTGCCCTTCAAGGTGCTGAAACAGAAAAAGTTCAAGATGCTCTCAGGGTTTTAGACATCATATTGAGGCAACAAGCAGCGAGACGGTATATACCGACAATTATGTTTTAGACTGTATCTTTATAGTTTTTAGCTTGTACATAAAAGGTGAACATTTGAAGCAGAGGATGCCTTTTGGTTCGACAATCATTCTTTAATGATGACTCAAGAATGTTCACTGATGTTGGAGGGGGTGTGACAGGCGTGAGAGGGTTCCATTCCAGCTTCCGTCCAACTCATGGTGGCTTATCTCTAAACATGGGTACTATCTACTTGCTTCCATTCCTCCAGTTGCACTGTCTCACGTTGTGCATCTTGGAAAATAATGCTATGAAATTTCTTTTCTCAGATGTATCGACGACCATGATCTTAAAACCTGGGCCCGTTCTGGATTTCCTTCTTGCTAACCAGAATGTGAAGGAAACTCGCTATATTGACTGGCTAAAGGTATGTTATGATTTTCAGCTGCATGTTGCCACATTCTTCTTACCCCGCTTTCTGGTCTGCTTGTTCGTGACACTGAGATTGAAGTGCAGGCCAAAAAAATGCTAAAGAATTTGAGGGTTAAGGCCATGCATAGTAACATGGAGTTCAAAATTATAGGTTTGAGTGACAAACCCTGCAATCAGCAATTGTAAGTATATAGTTGATCTAGCTGAGTTTTATCTTCCTTCCTGTCCAGAAGACTTAAGACATTGATTTATATTTTCAGTTTCTTGCTGAAAGTCAAAAGCGGCAGTGGTGCCAAAGATGAAGGCGAGACCTTGGAGATTACAGTTTATGACTATTTTGTCAAGCACCGTAATATAGAACTTAAATATTCAGCATACATGCCATGCCTTGATGTTGGAAAATCAAAACGACCAAATTACCTGCCCCTGGAGGTGCAAAACTTTTTTATCTCTAGTTGTCTTATGAACTCTAAAGCTTCTTATTCAAGAAACTGAATTTTTTGTTTTCCTTTTGGAATTCCAGCTCTGTTCTCTTGTCTCTCTCCAGAGATACACAAAAGCATTATCAGGAACGCAGAGGGCATCCTTGGTTGAAAAATCGAGGCAGAAGCCACCGGAAAGAATTCGAGTTATAACTGATGTAAGTTGTTCAATATTTATAACCATCTTCGCAAGCATACTGATTTCATTTCTTCTTTGAATCTTCAAGGCAGTGAGAAACTATCGGTACGACGAAGATCCGCTCCTTGTTGCTTGTGGTATATCAATAGAAAAACAGCTTACTCAAATAGATGGACGGGTCCTTGACACACCAAAGGTAGTTATTGTTCCTTAATGATTAACACATATTTGTTGCATTGCATACTAACAATTACTTTGATGCTCTTCCACTTCCAGTTGAAGGTTGGTAATAGTGAGGATTGTATACCCCGTAATGGCCGATGGAACTTCAATAACAAGGTATTCCGTTTATGCTATTCACTTGAGATGACTTAAGGAAAGGAAATGATAGGATATTGAAATATCCTATTTTAGTTCCTGGACTGCTTTGATTAATCTCCGGATTTTGTTTCCTAAAGTAGATGAGGCAATTTTTTGCACTTATCAATTCATTGCTCTGATTTCGATCTTTTGAAGAAACTTCTGAACCCCAGCCGGATAGATCGTTGGGCACTTGTTAACTTCTCTGGACGTTGCGATACTAGTCATCTTTCACGTGAACTCATCAACTGTGGGAGGAACAAGGGCATTGTAAGCTGTACCTTCTCTTTTTCTCTATTATTCTTTTCTAGCTAGAGCATATTAGAAATCTTTTGTTTTGTTTTATGTAGCATATTGGACGCCCTTATACAATAATTGAGGAAGATCACCAATGTAGGAGAGCTAGCCCTGTGATACGTGTAGAAAAGATGTTTGAACAGATTATGGCCAAGCTACCTGGTCCACCTGACTTTCTGCTTTGTGTTTTGCCAGAACGGAAAAATTCTGATATTTATGGTAGTAATTCTGTTCCACCTTTTCAAGACTGCAGAGTATTTTACTGACCAATCATTCACCGTATTATTTCATGAACTTTGTATTACACTTAGGACCCTGGAAGAAAAAATGTCTGAGTAACCTTGGTATTGTCACCCAGTGCATTTCTCCTTCCAAAATTAATGATCAGTACCTGACGAATGTACTGCTAAAAATCAATTCCAAGGTAATGCGAAAGCCTCACAAGATTGAATTTCGCTTTCGCTTGTCATTTTCTGTGACCTCTCTCTCTTATTCTGACTATTTTCCTTATTTCATTGATAGCTTGGGGGAATCAACTCGTTGCTAGCGATAGAGCATTCCCGTCGTATTCCACTTATTACAGATAAACCAACCATGATCCTGGGGATGGATGTCTCACATGGTTCTCCTGGTCGATCTGATATTCCATCCATTGCTGCTGTAATTCTGCTGCCAATAGAACTTTTCATAGTACTCTCAGACATGTTATATTTTATGCTTGATACATTAAATTCTTACTGTTGTAAGGTTGTTGGGTCCCGGAGTTGGCCATTGATATCAAGATACAGAGCAGCTGTACGAACCCAATCGCCCAAGGTCGAGATGATCGAGTCTTTGTTCAAGCCACTAGCAAATGGGGAGGACGATGGTATTATGAGGTGCTTCACTCTGGATGATTTATAAATTTGTAGTCCTGTTTTATGGCTTAAGTAGACAAATGATATTTCTGCATATGCTGAGGATATGCCTCTACTATTATGCTTCAGGGAACTGCTTGTGGATTTCTACGAAACCAGCAATGGACGAAAACCAACACAGATTATTGTTTTCAGGTAAGGCTACAGCAGATTCTGGCAGTGAAACTTCTATTTGACCACTTCATATACTTCTGCGCCTAAGGTGTGCAGATGCATGAACGCACCATGCATCTGTGCTAGTTGTTTTATTAAAACATATGTAATTCATTATCTTTCTTTTGGCGTTATCTATGGTTTTTGTACTTTTTTTTTTTTGGATTTCATTGTTTTCTAATGATTGTGTGATAAATGGAGCTGCTTTCTTGCTTTGCCGCTATTCTTTTATATAAAATAAAAACTGATACAAACAATTATTGTTACCGTTTAACCTGTAAAGTAAGGTTTGTGGGATTTGACTGGATAGCAGGTAGTTGCTTTATGACAGATCGAATGCTGCTTGCTTTGGATAACATTTCTTGCAATTTTACTTTCCATTCAAACTTGTTATTGTTCTGAAATCTGTGTGCTTTTGTGTGATTGTTTTCTTCTCTATGCACGCTGACATTTCATTTTAGTTTCTTCCAGTATAAATTCAAATGCTTGCATGTCTCTTGTTGCGATTCTGTTTACAACGTACCTTTGTTCATTGGCAATCGGTTACATGATTAAATATGCTGCTAGAAAGCTGGTTGACCATGTTCCTTTTGAATGAAATATTACTGTAGAATGAAATAGGAGCAATGAAGCTTTTGGTCTCTTTGATGGGCTTACAATCAGTAACTTGGATGCATAATGCTTTTTCTGTTTAGGTTGATACTTAATAGGTATAATCTTTCTCACAGGGATGGTGTGAGTGAATCACAGTTTGCTCAGGTTATGAACATTGAACTTGATCAAATGATAAAGGTACCTTTTCTGTTTCTTGTCCCAGAGAGCATATTGAACTTTTGATGACACTTTTTGTTTTATTTCCTTCCGGATATCTTGAGTTTTTGGTTTCAATTTGGAAACACTCACATCATATCATATATTTGCAGCAAGTATATGAGGAAATTTGCTAATCTCTTGCAGGCTTATCAGCATCTTGGTGAGACTGACATTCCAAAATTCACCCTGATAGTGGCGCAGAAGAATCACCATACCAAGCTATTCCAAGCTTCAGCTGCTGAAAATGTCCCATCCGGTCTGTTTCTTTCCGTTGATGCACACTATACACACTTATGCTACCAACAATAAGGATAAATGTGTTGTCTCTCTTGCCTGCAGGTACTGTTGTCGATTCAAAAATTGTTCATCCTAGAAATTATGATTTCTATATGTGTTCTCATGCGGGGATGATGGTAAGTTACTGCCCCTCTTTTCCCCTTTATTATGTATCAAATCAGTCGTATCGATGCTTTTTGGTGATGTGCATGCAAAATGATAGGGAACTTCTCGACCTGCTCATTATCATGTCTTGCTTGATGAGATTGGTTTCTCCCCAGATGATCTGCAGAATCTGGTCCATTCACTTTCATATGTGTAAGATTTTAGGCGTTAAGGTTTTCTCCTCTCAAACCGAAGCCATATTATTAGCTACGTAACATCATTTTTGTTCTTCTCCAGGTACCAGAGGAGTACTACTGCTATCTCCATTGGTACTTCCAACTTCCTTGCTAAAACCTTAGTTTCCATTTAACTGCTCCTACTCGTATGAATTCCAGGAATAAAATTACATACGTCTCTGGAATTCAGGCATATTTAAGAAAAACCTAAGTGTCGGAAAAATTTTACTCACACCCTTTGCGGTCATGTTTTACATTACTAATTGATGCCTAGCTATATCTATGATGTAAAATCACTGTAACTATGCTAAAGTTCATTTAGCGAAGATGATTAAGCCATTGCACTGTTTTCCATTGCAGTTGCACCGGTGTCTTACGCACATCTTGCAGCCCAACAGATGGGCCAGTTTTTGAAGTTTGAAGATTCCTCTGAAACATCATCTGGTCAGAAAAGCATGACAGCAGCAGGAAACGTCCCTGTCCCTGAGCTGCCTAGGCTCCACAAGGACGTCGCCGGATCCATGTTCTTTTGCTGAAATCGCGACAAATTTTCCCGCCTTGGTAAACCATCGGGATTCTAGAAAAGCTGTAAATAGTTGGGTGTTACCTACGAAGAGGTCTGTAGTTGAGGCAATGGAACGAGGTGAAGATCATCTTAAAGTAGCTCTGAGAGTATTTATTGTAGGCCAAGTGATGGGGTTGAGAATTTTGATGTGGAAGATCTTTGCTTGTCTTTGAATGCCTTGATGCATGGAGCTATTGCTTGCTTTCCCTTGTTTTGTTTGCCTGGAATTTGTAAAAATGTTATCTTAGTTGCTGTATTAGTTGTATTTATTCGTCATACTATAGCAGTCTTAAATCAGACGTGAACATACAGTTTAAGAGATTAATTTGAGGGTTCTTGATAGTAAGAACTGTATTTTCATTTTAGGTAAAAGGTAAATTTCATTTAAAAAAAAAGAGGTGCTACAACATAATGTCACGATTTTGATTGGAAACACGCTTTCACTAAATGACCGTTGGATGGGGAGGCCTAACTAGAACCGTTAGATCAAAGGCGTGCACAAATTAGAAGAGGGATTAGGGATTGAAGACAAGGACGACGCCATTTCTAGGAACTTAGGGCAAGCTAACAAATTGGGGATTGGGATCGAGAGTGATGTCGTTTTGAAGACTGTTGAAGGGCCGAAAGAAGAACATGTGGTAGTTGCTGGTATAGGCGTGGGTGGCAAGCCCTGAGTAGCTGCAGCTCAGGTTTCTTCAAGAGGAAAGAATCAGATTTTTGAGCCGCAAGCAGTGCTCTTACAATTCTAGGAAGTTGTTTTGAGAATTATAATTTCATTAAATGCAAGAATCCGTTGGTTCTTTATGTACTAGAGATTGACATTTTGAAGTTTTTTAATGAAATTCTTATGAAGTTTCTCTGCATCCTTTCTTCCTCATTTCTTCTCTGTTTCCCATCTCAAATTTTTGAGTAAATTCTTGACAATTTGGCCTCAGAGCCATTTGATCCTTGGACTAAAAATGGCAGATGGTGCTAGATTAAAGGAACTGCAAGAAGCATAGAAAAAAACTGATATCATGTTGGTAGATGAAAGAGCAAAAAGACAAGTGGCTGAGGAACAAACTAATGCTCGTCTAGAACATCTAACAGAGGCACATGAGGGATTACACTCCACTGTAATGAATATTGAGCACACACTTGTCACTGTGCAACAACTTAAGAGTGTAGTTATCCAGCTACAGAACTACAACAGAAACAAGTCTGTACTTGGGGAAGGACTGACTGCAACCATGGACAAAGGGTCATCCTCAAGAGTAGCTCCACAACAAACTGCAGGTGGGGAAAACACCAACTGGAATGAGACGGGGTATAGCTCTATCCACAAAATGGAGTTTCCACTCTTCAATGGAGAAGATGCCAGGGCTTGGATTAGAAGATGCACTTGTTATTTTCAGATGATACCCATCCCTGAAGGTCATAAAACAGCCTTAGCCTCAATTCATATGCAAGGTAGAGCAAAATTGTGGTACTACGGTTATGTGGAGAAAAGGGGGGTGTCCACATGGCAAGAGCTCATTGTGAATGTCATGGAACGGTTTGAGGATGTGGATTATGAGAGAGTGGTAACAGAATTTAACAAACTCCACCAAGAAACAACTGTAAATGCTTATCTAGAGTAGTTTGAAGAGTTAGAAGCCCAAATGTTGATTTTTAACAAGCACTTAGGTGAGGAGTTTTTCATGATGAAATTTATCAGTCGATTGAAGGAAGAAATCAAAGGGTATGTAGCTACACTGAAACCTGTGACCCTCAATCAAGCTATTATGCTTGCAAGAAAATAAGAATCAATAGTGGATGCTATCATCAGAAAGACACAACAATCTTTGAAAAGCAATCCTCTAAAGAATGCTTACAGGCCTGTAAGTAAGACCCCTGCTTATAAGCCCTCTTACAATCCTGCCTTCAAAGCAAGAAATAAAAATAGCCAACCTAGAAGGCTGCTTACAGAAGATGAAATGAGAGCCAGAAGGGAAAGGAACCTGTGCTATAACTGTGATGAGGTTTTTGTACCTGGGCATAAGTGCAAGGTGAGGTATTCTTATATTTTAATGAATGAAGAGGAGCTCAAGGCTTATGAGGAAGACACTGGATAGTTGGAGGAACAAACTGAAGGAGTGGAAGAGGAGGATGTTACTATGTCAATACATGCTATGTGTGAAAGAATAGGCAATGGAACATTAAGAATCAGGGGCCAAGTGAATGGAAAGGAGATCCACATACTTATTGACAGTGGGAGTACACATAGTTTCATAGATGAGAAGGTGGTGAAAGCATTGAACCTGAAGATTGAAGAGGTCACACCAATGAAGGTGAGTATGGCTGATGGTTACAAGTTAATAAGCCAAAAGCTATGCCCTATGCTCCAACGGGAAATGCAAGAATCTCAATTCTCATACCCTATTAGAACACTCTAACTGGGGGGATGTGACTGGCTAAAATTCCATAATCCTGTCAAGCTAGATTATGATGAAGGAACAATTACTGTGACTCACAAGGGAAGAGAAATTATTCTCAAAGCAATGACAAGAAAGACTGAACCTAAGGTTTCAAGTGCAGGTCCCTTAAGTGAATTGCTGGGAAGGAGGACCTACAGTTTAGTGCATAAGCTCTTTTCCACTCGCAACAATATTGGTCAGAAGGTGGAAAACCCACTGATTATGGGGTTGCTCCAGAGGTTTGAAGATGTATTTCAAGTGCCTCAATCCCTTCCACCTGAGAGACCTATAGAGCATAAGATTGATCTCATGCCTGATGCTATTCCAAGGAAGCAGCTACCATACAGATTGCTTATGGTCAGAAAACAGAAATTGAAAATATTGTACAAGATATGCTGAAGAGTGGGATTATCAGGGCAAGTCAGAGTTCCTTTGCTTCTCCTGTCTTGCTTGTTAAGAAAAAGGATGGGGCTGGAGGTTATGTGTTGACTATAGATATCTTAATAAGCTTACCATCAAGCACAAATTCTCCATACCTGTGATAGATGAAGTGTTGGATGAGTTGCATGGGCAGTATACTTCAGCAAGATAGACCTGAGGTCTGGATATTTCTAGATCAGAATGAGACAAGAGGACATCTCTAAAACCAATTTCATCACTCATAGTGGGCATTATGAGTTCCTAGTCATGCCTTTTGGGCTATGCAATGCTCCAGCCACATTTCAAGAATTAATGAATCAGGTATTTGAGCCATTTCTCAGAAAGTTTGTATTGGTTTTCTTTGATGACATCTTGATTTACAGTAAAAGCTGGAATGATCACTTGTTACATTTGAGGAAGGTTTTAGAACTTTTGAGGGTACACAAGCTTTATGCCAAGAAAAGCAAGTGTACCTTTGCACAATTGCAGATAGAATATCTGGGACATATTATTTCAGAAAAGGGGGTTGCTACTGATCCACAAAAGGTGCAGTTCATAAGAGAATGGCCTGTTCCCACTTCCCTCAAGGCCTTGAGGGGTTTCTTAGCCTTGACTGGATACTACAGAAAATTCATTAAGGAGTATGGTCTCCTAAGCAAGCCTTTGACATCACTTTTGAAGAAGAATACATTTTATGGAATGATGAGGCTGAAGAAGCATTCAAACACCTGAAGGAGGTAATGTCTACTCTCCTGTGTTAGCACTCCTTGATTTTACTAAACCCTTTGTAGTGGAGACAGATGCTAGTGGAAGAGGGATTGGTGCAGTACTCATGCAAGAGGGAAGGCCAATAGCATACCTAAGTAAGGCACTAGAACCCAAGAATCTTGGCCTCTCCACATACGAGAAGGAATTTTTGGCTCTACTATTGGCTGTCACCAAATGGAAACACTATCTTCAGGGTCATCACTTCATCATTAGGACTGACCAAAAGAGCCTCAAGCATATACTTGATCAAAGAGTGGATTCAGTCCTCCAACAAAAGTGGGTGACCAAATTGCTAGGGAAGCTATGAGGTGCAATACAAGAAGGGAAATCAGAATGGGCAGCTGATGCCCTCTCAAGAGTGGAATATGATACAGTGAAAGCAGAAAATTGTGCCATTTCTACACAACTACCCCTATGGATGCAAGAACTACATTTGAGTTATGCGGAAGATACATTGTTTCAGCTTATCATCCAAGCCAAGGTATTAGATGCTCAATCACATCCTGAATATGATTATCACTCTGGGGTCCTCAGAAAGGGAGGTAAAATATGTGTTGGTAGCCATGGAGAATTGAGGAAAAAGATCATCCAAATAATGCATGATTCTGCATTAGGAGGGCATTCTAGGATCACAGGTACATTGCAGATGTTAAAGCTGTTATTTTTCGGGCCAAATGTTAAGGAGGAGGTTAACACTTGGGTCAAGGAATGTAAGGTTTGTCAACAGGCAAAAAGTGAAAACAAGGCATATCCTAGATTATTGCAGCCTTTACCAATACCTGAGCAAGCTTGGGCTTGCATTTCTATGGATTTTATAGAAGGTTTGCCTAAGTCAGATGGTAAGGAGGTTATCTTGGTTATAGTTGATAGATTAACCAAATACTCTCACTTCATTTCCCTTGAGCACCCTTATACAGCAGTGAGCATTGCAAGGATTTTTTCTTATCACATTTACCAATTGCATGGTTTGCCTGTCAGTATTGTAACTGATAAGGATAAAATTTTCACCAGTCATTTCTGGAAAGAGTTGTTTAGCTTAACTGCGTTCTCTTTAGACATGTCAACAACTTATCATCCCCAAACTGATGGCAGACAAAGAGAGTAAATTAGTGCCTGAAAACCTACCTTAGATACATGTGTCATCAGCATCCAAAAAGATGGTTACAGTGGATATCCCTTGCTGAATTTTGGTTTAATACCAATTTTCATTCTGGATTAAGGGCTACTCCATTTGAAGCCTTATATGGCTACCCTCCTAACCAGCTATCTATAGGTCCCTATTTGCAGAGTCACCATACAGATGTTGAAGAATTGATGAAGAACAGAGTCAAGGTTCTTCAGTTATTGAAGGAGAATCTCCAACAAGCTCAACAAAGGATGAAAGTATATGCGAATAAGAAAAGAATAGAGAGGGAATTCAATGTTGGTGATGAAGTTTTGCTCAAGCTACAGCCCTACAAGAAAGCTTCAGTAGCTTTAAGGAAGAACCTGAAGCTATCTGTAAGGTACTTTGGGCCTTATCCAGTGATTGAGAAGGTCGGAAAGGTTGCTTACAGGCTTGCTCTGCCACCTGAATCCAAGATTCATCCGGTTTTTCATGTTTCTCTTTTGAAGAAAAAAATAGGCTCTAAGTATATTCCCTCTGTGAATATACCAGACTTAGAGGATGAAGTCTATAAGATTTACCCCCTAGCTATACTGGCTAGAAGGCTCATTCCCAGGAATAATGTTGGGGTGCCACAAGTTCTCATCCACTGATCTCACTCTTCCCCTGAACAAGCAACCTGGCAGGACTACTATTCCGTGGCAGCTCGTTATCCAGAGTTTGATCCTTGGGGACAAGGGAGAAAAAAGGAGGGAATGTCACGATTTTGACTTGAAACATGCTTTCACTAAATGATCGTTGGATGGGGAGGCCTAACCAGAACCGTTCGATCAAAGGTGCGCACAAATCAGAAGAGGGACTAGGGATTGAAGACAAGGATGACGCCGTTTCCAGGAACTTAGGGCAAGCTAACAAATTGGGGATTGGGATCGAGAGCGATGTCGTTTTGAAGACTGCTGAAGGGACGAAAGAAGAACACATGGCAACTCTTGGTACAGGCGTGGGTGGCAAGCCTTGAGCAGCTGAAGCTCAGGTTTCTTCAAAAGGAAAGAATCAGAGTTTGAGGCGCAAGCAGTGCTCTTACAATTCTAGGAAGTTGTTTTGAGAATTGTAATTTCATTAAATGCAAGAATCCGTTGGTTCTTTATGTACTAGAGATTGACATTTTGAAGTTTTTTAATGAAATTCTTATGAAGTTTCTCTGCAATCTTTCTTCCTCATTTCTTCTCTGTTTCCCATCTCAAATTTCTGAGTAAATACTTGACAGTTATCCACCAATTCATGGTAGTTTCCAAATTCTATATAGAGTATATATGGTTATAGCGATGGCAACGGGGTAGGTTTATGATGGGTTTGTCAAAAATTTGAGATTTGCTCTATCAAGAAAATCTTGAATTTGAACCCACTATGGACTTGGGAACTTGGTTGGACATACTAGATTAGATTAATATGTTTGAAATATTGAAATATATTTTTCAAAAAATAATACTATCATAAATCCATAAATATGAGATAATAATATTATTAAAAGGTTAATATTTTTTTTCTGTAAATTTATTTGTGCATATTTTACTGCATTGAACTATTAAGAAAATAAAATAAATTTATGTACTATATGTAAGTATAAATAAATAAACATACTTTTTATACATGTACAAATATATTTTATATAAGTAAACTAAAATATACAAAAAAATGAAAAAAGTTTAATTGGGGTGGGTTTGGGGCAGGTATGGGTTCGAACCACTAAAATACGAACCTGCCCCAGGACCCATTTAAGACTTCAAAATTCGTCCCAATCAGTGTCGATGCAACTCAAACTCATTGTCATTCCTATATTGCCACACCATCTCTGCTCTAGTCTCCTGTTATTCTATTTTCCATCTGGTTTGAGGCCAAAGTTGCAACCATTGAGGCCTCCCTGTGCACTCCGCTAAACCGTCTGTTGTTTCTTACCCGCCATGCATGATACACCAAACTGCCAAGAGATGTTTGTATGTTGTGACGATTGGGTGCTCGCCTCGCCATCTAACTGTTGCCCACTGAAGGCACTAGGGAATAGTGATTGCCAAGGAACTACAGGTGCTACCGACGCAAATAAGCTATGTGTCAGTGGTAAACTCCCTGTTAACTTCCAGAGGACCAAATTCGATCCTAGAAATATTTTAGGGAAATGAGTAACAATCACATTAATCTCTAGGTTAATTGCTTCATGTTGAGTGGCTTATCACACTGCCCCTAGCTTCGAATCTATCGGAAGACCTTTTATGCATGGCCCCCTTGGAACCTGCAGCTGGCTTAGCAGTACGCTCATAGGGTGCCAAGGGTTCAGCCATAGCCAAAATTGTATATCGTCCCAAACTCTGTATTGCAAATTCGTGGATCAGCTGGGAAATGGGCGGTGGAGTGTGAATAAAACATTAAAAGAAATGAGTGAGAATAATAATAAATTTGATCAAACCAAGAGTTGTGCCCTTGGTGGTTTCTTGATGTTCTATATGGTATGGGGATTTAAATTAAAATAAAAAACCCATACATGCTAGACTATAGATAAAAGAACGAAAGAGATGCATTATGTAAATGATAATTACCTCTTACGTTTAAATTTCAATCGGCAAAGCATATCCGATATGTTGACTTTAGACTCTAAAGAAGAAGTCTTCTAGAGATGATTCACACCATACCGAGAGGAGAACGATTTTGATCTCCTTACCAAAGAAAATCAAAATCAATTTGGATGAAGGTGATAGAAAAAAATCACACTATGAATTAATGTATTTTATTTATCACAATTCTCTATAACTCTCACTTGATACTAGATCAAAGAGAGTTAGAGAATTAGAGGAATATTAGAGAGA
>NC_026160.1:3276431-3299555 GCF_000512975.1 Sesamum indicum
GGGTGGGGGGGGGGGGGCAACCATGCCTCCTTGCACTTTTATAACATTGTATGATCCAATTATACCATATAAAAGGGACATCATATATTGCTGAGTTGCACTTTCCAAAAGTGCAACTCGGTCAACTCTAGCTTCCAAGAGTAGAGGAGTCCAACTCTTCCATTATTTCTTGAAAGTCAACTCTTTACTCAATGGGGCTTAATTTAGTGGACCGGATTTTATTTTAAATAAATTAAAATAAGCACAAGGTCAAATGAATTTAATTAGATCCAAACTAAATTAAATCTAAATTATTTTAATCCAATTAAGGACATAAGCCTAAATATCTCTAATTATTAAATTTAATTTATTTATTAAGCTAAGCTCAATTAAATTAATTCAATTAATCTTGAGCGATCCATCTAATGAATCATACTACATGTAAATGATTCAATTATTTATATTTTTCGGAATTAATTCTCAATTATTTCTCTTTTCTTCCTCGATGATCTGTGTGTGACTCTTTAGATTCACTCTCAACTAGATTTGAGCTAGTGTCTGATACAATTAATTAATTAAATTGAATTTAACTAATCATCCCTGCTTAACCATTGATTAGGAGAGCCCGCTACCGTAAGTGGCTGTCAAGCAGCGATCTATGACACTAGAAACTAAGTGAATATATGTGTGAACATTTAGGCTCTTGAATCTATACTAGTACAATCCTTCCATTTACCGTCTCACCGCCTTAGCCTAGGATATGGAATTTGGTTCAAAAAATGTGAACGCGTCTCCAATTGCATAGGCGCTGTCATATACTGACAGGGGGCAGATCTTCTTCTTGAAACCCACCATCCTCAATAAACATTCTGACTGTATTGGACAAGGCTTATAATGAACATGTCCATGACACAGTTACTTCTCGCTAGATTCAAGATATACCCATTGTGTGCACGTGACTGTCATGATTTTCCAAGTTTGAGGACCACTCCCATACTATCTGAGTTGGGAATTCCAATTATACCTACTAAGCCTCCAACGCTCCCATATATCGAACTCCGCGAGTCAATTCAGTCGGTTTGCCACCTGGTCAACCAGCCCATTAAGATCGTATAGATGTTCAATGTCTATCGCTGATGAAACACGACACTCAGTTAATGAATATGATGCTTAATGCAAGTCTCAATAGGACACTCGTCGCGCAATCTCCAGGTCCTCGAGTTAGAATATTTTCAGACCCAACCTTCATCAGTTGATTTTATAACCGCCATTCAATGTGCAGCCCAACAACATGGGTTATCTAAATGGTCTGTGTGTTGTGATGTTAATAGATTTTAACATAATTAAATAAGCACAACAGTGATAAAACCAATAATGCATACTCATTTCTATTCATTGAATAATACTACATTATGTCGACTCAGTCAAATAGATAACATAAAGGCCATTCTAGTTGAATTTCTGGTCAGCTGTTCTAACAAACTTAGTAAGAAGATCCCTCTTAACTTGAGTAGCTTCCTTTAGCACCACATTCCCTAAGATCCCCGGCTGTCCATAAGCCTTGGTGTCGTAGTCCATATCCAAGTACCCATTGAACCCCAATGGAAGAGCTTTTGTAATTCATGAGATCTTATAGATGCTTACACATAAGGGCTTGATTCATAGCTTGTAGTGGCTTAACACGGAGGCACCCGAAACCTTGGGCTGATAGACTCGTTCCCAGGAAATCTTTTCATAACCTATACTACTGTTCCCTTTCAATAGATATCTTTTGAACTTCTTCTCAATCTGCTTAATTGCACCCTTCGACAGCAGTAAAGTAGTTGCTCAATAGATGGATAGAGCTGATAGGACACACTTAAGCAATTGTACTGTCCCACAAAGAACAACGCATGTGAATTCCATGAGTTAATTCTATTATCTACCTTCTCCAAGAGCGGTGGAGATTGTGCAATAGTAAGTCCAGATTGTGTCAACGGGACTCCTAGGTACTTGGCCGGCAAGGTGCCAAACTATACCCCGTTATGGTCTGGAACTCCTCCCGCATATCTATGTTGCTTTCAATAAGACCATTTGGGTTTTGTCGGGTTTGCTTGGAGACCCAATAGCGTGGAAAATCCTTGGAGTGATCTGATGGTGTTTGGCTCAGCTTTGCATGATAACAAAAAGTCATCTGCAAATCTTAGCATAAACATGCGAACTTTGTTGCACCTCTAGTGATACTAAAAAGATGTCTCATGCTCCAACTTTTGCTTGAGCAATGCACGAAGGCCTTCCATAACCAGGACATAGGGGGATAAAGGGTCCCCTTATCTCAAACCTTGAGACCCTCGAAGAAAACCCCAGGCTTCACCATTAATATCAATAGAGTCAGCGGCTGAAGTAATACACTCCTTGACTCATCCAATAAACTTGTCATGCACTCCAAACAACATCAGCATCTTTAATACAACCTAAAGCTCCAGAAAATCTTATGCCTTTCACACGTCTATCTTAATTCACATGTAGGGGGCAATCGCTCTTCCTGCTAGGAGCTCTTGCGTTATTAACATATTATCACTAATACTTTGACGCAATATGATAGCATTTTGGTTGGGATCTGCAAGCTTGCCCAAGTAGTTTTCATGTTGCCAAAACTTTTGAAATGAGTTTGTAAAGCACATTACAATAGGCTATGCATCAATATCAGCCACCGTCCTTGGCATTTGCACTTTCGTTACCAATGTAATAAATGTTGCATTGATCTGTTTTAACAATTTTCCTGTTACAAAGCAGTGCTGCACAAGAGAAGTCACCTCATCCCCTACTATTGCCCAAGATGCCTTAAAAAAACATCGCTGTGTATCCATATTATCTCGAGGCTTATTCATCGTCTATATCTAATAACGTAGTCGTATATTTTCGGACCTATAACTAGTAGCACCATACTAGTCGCCTTCTCACTCGTTAACCATCCAGCTAAGTGTACCCTAAGGAACTCCAGGTCAAGCTATCTAGCTAGCCAAGGCCCTATGCACAGTGCCTGGTAATACGATAACGTCTCATTCTTGACATGTAGTGGTTCCTATAGCAGCTGCCCCCCTCTGGTTAGAATAAGTGACCAAAAAGTCTATTGGATTGGTTGTATTTTTATTTGTCAATTTTTATCAAAGCAATATTGAAAAGATGAATAGAGTAAGAATTCATCATTGACTTATGTATTTGTTGTGCTTACCACTTACGTAGAGCGGTGTTTTAATATCACAACAAATGCCTAAGGCAAGCTTGAATAGCTTGGCAGCTATATATATATATATATACATATATATATATATATATAAACTAATTTTTAAGGGTTGGTTTGAACATTCCAAATCGAGGACCTCGAGACAATCAAGAGTCCTATAGAGATTTGCACTAAGTATTGCAGTGCCATGTTTCGTAGAAGGGAGACATAGGTCATCTATGCAATTTTAGTGGGTTGGTTAGCAAGATAGTCTACTGATTGAACACCCTTGCAGGAATCATCATATGGAGCCTTGATGGCTTGGTTGGTATGACTAGAATTCTCCGTTCCGATAGTACGAGATTAGTCTTCAAACTTGAGGATCATGGCAGTCGCGTGCAGATGAAGACTATATCTTGGATCTGGTGAGAGGTGATTGTATCATGAAATATGGTCATTATAAGTCTTGTATAGTGCAGTTGGAGTATGTAGCAAAGACATGGATTTCAAGAAAGAATCTATCCCATGTCAGTATATGACAGTGGGATCTCCTATGTGCTTGAAATTGTTTAAACTCTTAAAGGTTTTGGCAAAGCGGTTGATCGATAACGGATGATTTTCCTAGATTAGATCAATAAAGTAAACACATCTCGAGTATCAAGTATAGTTGTCTAGTCAATGATGGGAATTGGCGCTCAATTTCATACCCTAGACTAAGGATGGGAGATAGTTAATATTAGGACCATACTCGTATGGAATTCGGAGCCTAAATGTTCATGCCAACATTCTCCTAAACCGTTGCTGGACGGCCACCTATGGTAGCAGGCATTTCTTGTTATGGAATAATAAAAAATAATTCATTTAATTTAATTTAATTTAATTAATTTTGTTGGTCACAAGTCCAAATCTAGCTGAGGGTGAATCTAAAGGGTCACACACAAATCATTGTGGAAGTGATGGAATTAATTTGAAATTAATTTTGAAAGAATTGAATTAAATTAATTCATGGAAAAAAATAAATGATTGGATCATTTATTTAGAATAATTCATTGGATAGATAGCCCAAGAATTTAATTGATTGGAGTAATTAAATTTTGGACTTAGCCTTTAAATCAATTCAGTTAAAATAGACTTGCGCTAATTAATTTGTAGATTGGTTTCATTAATTAATTAGTAGATGGACTTGTCTCATTAATGGATTGAGTTTATTAATTAGTGGAGATGTACTTAACATAATGAGTTGGACTAATTAATTATTTGGGCTTGACTAATAAATTCAATTTATTAAATGAGTATATTGGGGTCTGTGTATATTTAATTGGATAAATATTCGTATGGTTTTCTATTGTATATATTATTTAATTGAATTAAATAATAAACTCAATAGATTATCATTGGGCTTGATTTAATTTGCTGGACAAATTAAAATTAGTTCGGTCCAAATATTAGGTGTGTGGAAGTTAATTTAAAAGAATATGTCTTTTAAACAACTATACCACTATGT
Organism: Sesamum indicum; assembly: GCF_000512975.1. NCBI lineage: Eukaryota > Viridiplantae > Streptophyta > Magnoliopsida > Lamiales > Pedaliaceae > Sesamum > Sesamum indicum. The sequence continues at coordinate 3,281,120 of NC_026160.1, forward strand.
CGCCAGACTCTCTCTCTCTCTCGACATCAAGCATCTCTCTCGTTTTTCTCTCAAAGAAAATCTGAAACTCCTTCTCTCCATGGGTGCTTTATGTTCTCCTTGATTTAGATTCAAGTTGAGATTAAGAAAAATCCGGATACACTAATTAATAGTGTGTTACGAAATTCGAATTCTTCCACTGGATATAATCCTTCTTCCCACGATGCAGTGTGGACTAGTTTTAAAATGGTTCTACACTCGAACCCTCTAAGTGAATGGGTCTCGGTGCCTATGGCATTAGATTTAACATGTATTTTATGTTTGGAACATATTTTACGTGTTTGATTGCATTTGGTAAGCATAATTTATTGATTGCATGTGGTAAGCATAATTTATTGATTGCATGATTATATGCTTTAAAGTACATATTTTTATTTTGTTTATTAAAATTTCAGATATTTTATTTTTCTGAAAAATTGAAATTTCCTGAAAATTTACACTATGTTTGTTTTCATTTTCAAGTTATCTCCAGGACGAGTCAAAACACACTCAATATTTGCCATCATTCAAAAACACCTTATTTAGGTATTTTAAACTGTTTTAGCATAAATATGTACATATATATACATAAATATATATAAAAAAGACATGATTTGACAATGAATAGTAATTTTTATCGCCCAAAACACAACATTAAATATACAATATTTATTTCAAATTATCTCAAAAAATAAATCCAAACATACATACTATCTCTAACAAACACTTATTTATCTTTGTTTTTCTCTATCCATCTTCACAAAACACAACAAAACACTAGAAAACGAATCCAAAACAGTATGTTAGAATTTTAATTTTTTTTGCAAAAAGAAAAAATCAAAAATTAAGATTTTCTTTTTTCAAAAACAGCCACCAGCAGCAGTTGATTGAATTTAACCCTCTTCCTTGAATATGCACCGTATGGGAGCAGATTGAATTTCATATTTCAAATTTGTATCGTATTTTTTATTTTATTTAATATATATATACATATCATACATGTATATAAATTTTTTCTTTAAATAAAAAAAGCCCACAATCTTTTATACTTTGTGTGTATATATTAAAATTTTCTAGCTCATAATTTTTTTTATCATCATTGTAATTTAGAAAGTATATTATTAGTTTAGTGTCTGATTTTCCAACTAATTTTATAGAATTCTAGCTATATAGGTTGTACATTTAAACAATTTACATCATTAAATGACATTTTTTTATCTCTTTTTTTTTTATTGTAATATTCTGAAATAGTATATAAAATTCCTAAGTCATATATAATTACGGCACAGCCAATTATATGATAGTGATCATAAAATGTCTGTAATTTTGACCCAACACATACTAAGTTAAGAATGAATAAAGACAGGACATGAACGATCTCGTGAAAAACTTGTCCATACAGCACATGCTGGTAATAAGAACGTCCATATTTTGTTATAGACATTGGTGGAAAGATTGATATCACTATATATGTAAACATTTCATGAACAACTTAGCATAACTCCTCTCAAAACACATACTATTACAAAAGCACCTGACAAGAGAGGAAAATGTAACTCCAACTTCATCAACCATTCTCTGGCATGAATTTCCAGACGACGGGGATGTTGAAGACGTACAACGATCCATGTGTGTCCTCAGAGCAACGGCTCTATGAACGCTGAGACTTCTTAGGTGTGGATGACGGGCTAGGGGTCTCTTTAAATGCTGACGGGCAAAATCCACTTATCGTGCATATGCCACAACGAGGTCTAAGAGGAGTGCATATAGTTTGCCCGAAACCTACCTGTTCTCCACATTCAAAAAATAATTTAAGACAATCAATTGAAAACACAAGCAGCGCCAAAGAGCTCCAAAGGTAAAATAAATATTACAAAACATTATCAAGGCATTCCTAAGTCCGAACATATCATGAAAAAGAATCCTCAATTGTGGAAAAATTACATCAACGCACTTGCAATTATGTTCAGGGATGAATTTGTAATGTAAAATATGATTGTATAGTGCAGTGTAATTTTCTGATACTTAGAAATTCTTCGGTAATACGCATAAACCTTAGGGTACAAGTGCAATTATCGCTAGACATTAACCATGCAGCTGCACATTGTTGTACAAACTAGGAAAAGAATGCCAAGCTTGTCTCTTTTTTTCATGAAAAACAATTAATCCATCTATGAACATCTGAGCACTCCATCACGCTTTGCACCAAAAGAAGAGAAAAATCACCGTTTCACGAAAATAATGGCATTGATGTTCCCCCCAAGTGAAAAATTATGTTAGCACAGCAATCGATAATGTAAATAAGGAGAAACTCAGTGTAGACGTACCAGGAGGGGATTGATCGGTACCCATTCCTCCTTAGGAAGCCATAGCTGCAAGGACTCTCTAGTCTCCTCTGGAGTTGAAGTTTTCTAGCAAAAGAAGCCATAAAGTTCAGTGGTGATTCAACAGCATTCTTTTGTTGCATTCATGAATTTATTGAACTTTTGTGTTCTGTTTATGTGCCATCACTTTTTCTACCCAATACCATCTGTTTATTTTTATACTTCATTAAAATATTCCGATTCGTGTGTACATGCTTTTACACTAGTTCGTTACTTATTTCAATTTCTAATTCTTTTTACTATATGGGCAAATCGGCAAGGTTGTGTTCAACAGCTCTGTATAATCATGCGTCTAGTAGGAGATGCTCATCGCTAAATTTGGAGGTTTTAACAGAATAAATTAGCATGCAAAAGGAAGTTGAACTGCAGATATCTTAGTCAATATTTCATACATGCAGATATAACGGAATGCCTTTTACATAGTCTGTCGGAGAATAACAATACCTGCTTAGTGCCGGGACGTGAAACCCATCCAAGCCGATTACAGATCCGGTGCACATGTGTGTCGACGCATATTCCTTGAACATTATTCCACCCCACATTCATGACCTAGAGGAGCCAACAACCTGGCGGTCATTTGATAAAGAACAGAGAGACAAGCAATTACAAACTCAGAGATGTTTTCTCTCACCAGATGAGCCATTTTGGGGCCAATGCCTGGAAGCTGAAGCAATCCTTCTAGTGTACTGGGAATATCTCCATCATACTTCGACAGACAAATTTTTGCAATTTTTTTCATGTTGCTTGCTTTTCTTGAGTAGAATCCTACCTGGTAAAATCAAACTTAAACAAGTGATATTCACAGAGTATTGAAGACAAAAAGCAACTATTGGGTAATATGTTTACTGATTCTTTCGACATGACAGTCAATGTCTGATTTCATTTTATTCAGTTGAAGTGCATTCTATTGTTCTATGATAAAGATGGAGGAAGAGGCTTACTGGATAAATTAAGTCCTTTATTGTACCTTCATCGGCTTGCTCAATGGCTTCTGCTGTAAGCAAATTGTTTTGAAGAAGCCGCTGAATAGCTCCTGCAAGACAATGAGCTTGATAAAATATAAAAAATGGGAATCCTTTTTGCACACCGGAGCAGAGAAATCATGTATTTACTACAATATTTAACCTGAAACTCTGAAGGGACACCAATATAATGCAGCCTCAAACATTTTCACTTTATTTCATTTTACTTCAATGAGAATAAACCTCAGCTGATTTCGTGTTAACGTCGGATTTATTTAATTTACAAACTTGGACTCGAAGAATAGCAGGATTCTACATTAGTTCTGTTCCCCATATTGCCAAGGATCAATGCTGAAGGCCAATAAAAAAATTATCCAGGACATACAAAGAAACAACAGTCAGGAAAAGTGAACAGCGGGCACAAGGCATCTAGTTTCTACTGCAGGTACAACCTACCAACACAATGACCTCATGACAGAAATGGCCTGAAAATACAAGTAAAGATCACGAACATGGCTTCTTTAATGGCACTAAAGCTGAACAAACCAGTACTTGCCATGAGTAACATGATCCTTTGTTTGGCTTGACAAGAGTGAAGATACAAGAACTGCAAATCTTCTTTCCTGAACTCCAAAATGGAAAAGTATAAATAACATGGAACACAAACAAGGGGTCAAGCCAATTACTAAACTTCAGTTTCATCCATCAACAAGAAGCTAATATGTGCAGAGTATTCATACATCATGAGCAAATATTCAAACCCCAGTTTTATGCTAATGGAGAATGGATTTTTGTGTCTGGTATCCAGACTTTTGGCAGATAAAAAAGCTTAATCTGTCTAGACCGACAGCTTTAGAGAAAATTGAAGAAAATATGTGAACCAATTATCATTGATCTGACATCTCATACAAAACCATAAAAAAACCCATGGAAATGAAAAGGAAAAGGAAAAAGGAATCAGAGCAATTGCAATTGTTATGGGAATAGTGGATTAGAAATTTATGTTCAATATGCTTAAGGATTTATACCATTGTAGTTATAAGGTCAGTTCTAAAAGGACCATCTTCTGCACTGAGGCTTGATGATCAGTCAGTCAATTACCCATCACAAATTCACAACAAAAAGTCTCAAGTTACTGATGTATGGTAGAAAGGTTTTCAAGACTCCAGGGCTGAAAGGACTACCAAGTAATTAATAAACCAAAGAGAGGTCCTCATTTAACAAAATTCTCCATGCTACAAGAGAACATATAAAATCTTTTGGATTGCTTCTTTCAGATATAATTGAAGCTAGGTGATAAAAATGGCATTTGGCCTATTCTAGCGAGTAGGTATATGAACCAAACATTCAGGTATAAGAATTTTTCCTTGTGCAAATCAAAACGATTCCGATAGTTTCTTCGTCCTTGTTCCTTGTAGGTGTGTCGCTCTCCATCAAACAACTACTGAAATTTCTATTCTCAAAGGATCAAAGGCTCCTTTTATGTAATAGGCCGTCTACACCACAGAGCTTCATTAAGAAAGTGTACATAAACTTAAAAAGACAAGTAGTTGAATTTATTTAGCAACTGAAAATGCAAAAAGTTTTCTCTTCAACAAATCATCAAGTTGGCTATTCATATGCATCTAAATATATCATCCAAAATAAGGCATCAACTCTCACCCTGCCATTCAAACAAGTATTAAATAAATTGAGATAAGAAGCAATTCTGAGTAACAACAGAGGGAACCCTTCACTCTCACATGCTCCTCATATCATAACACTCAAATACAAATAAACTATTGCATCATTTAAGAAGAAGATTGGGGCCAAAGGTGGACGATGAAGCACTGATTCAATTCCAGTAAAATGTAGTTACATCTAATCTGAAAATTATCATAGAGCAGATTAATGATCGTCAAGATAGAATGGCACTGTATATGATGCTATAATGCAGCATCCACTCTCAGGTCAAGCTTACACCAGGAATGGCACTACTTCAAAGAAGATCAGAAAAATAGAAGTTACGTGGGAACAAACAAAGAACTTCAGAAAGTTAAAATTGCAGCATGGTCAAGTACATCAGATTCTTCATCCAAAAGCATGGTGTAGCTATCAAACTGGAGTAGGAAGAGATCAAAATGGGGATTGATAATTCGTGATAGATCAGACAGTGGATGTTGTTCATTGCAAGCATGTGAATAAGTTAAAATGACAAAATATGCAAGTCTAGCAATATTTGTCAACATGAAAGCACAGCAAAGTATTTTCGCACAAAACTTAAGAATTTACGAAATGACATTGCAAGGTTGCAGTAAAACTCATGAACAGAAAACAACCTTAGGAGGAAGGGAACTTCCAGCTTTTTCACACCCCATTGAGTCTACAGGTGCATTTTCAGAAGACCTCATTGTGCGGATACCTTCAAGGACCTTTTCCCAGTTGGCAGGTGTGTGTGCTGTATCACAGACCAAAAAAATGAGATTTTCAGACTATCTCCAAATTTTAGACAAATTTTACAGCAACTCTTGCTGTTTCCAACTCTTTCAAAGAACAAAGGGGACTCTTTCTTTCCATCTGAATAAGCATGACTCACTAAACAAAATAAGTCTCTTTGTTGAACCACCATTTTGGAGAAGATTACATGCATTCACATTATTTTAGATGCTATATTATCAAGCAAGTCACCGAATCCTCCAGGGAGATCCATTGGTCAGTTAAGGACAAACTTCATTTGCAAGTACCTCAATCACAAGAAATTTGTACATCCTAGACATTTGTCTGACCTTAGCCTTCAAAGATCAAAACCAGTGGGTTCAAGCGTCAAGTTGCTCCTAGTTTGCTAACAGTTTCACCATCAAATACTAGTGACACCAACTGGTGACAGATTAAAGTTTTATTGGTATAATAATCTAAGACGGCCTTACATATGAACTTAGAAAATGTTCATTTGATGCCTGAAACTTCACGTCAAATTTAACTCTACTTCTGTAAATGTCTGCTTCTATTAACTTTGATTTTATAATGAGCTTTGAATTTCATTTAGCTATTTCTTTATTTGACACAACCACAGGTTCATTCTGAGGTTGTCAATGTAACATGAAAGTTTTAACTTCTCAAGGCAGCAACATATCTCAAATGAATTTTGCCACAATTCCAAAGAGAAGAGGGGCTACATAGAAGAGGGTGAGGAAAACAGTTTGAAATTTAAGAAACTCCGCTGCCTGAAATAACTTGTTGAGTGCCCAAATAAAATAAAAGACTAAAAAAATGCAAATGGGCATTTAAACAATAATATAGTGATCACATATTTTTGCTCATCTCAACAGAAAGACCGATGGTTTTAAAACAATTTGTATGACTCAGTACTCCGCAACTGCTGAACATCAAAGATTTTAAATATATATAACCTAGTAAAGAAGAACAAGAGGAAAGCATCGCTCTGTGAAAAACGAGATTTGTGTCCTCTTTAACCTATTCTTCATATACAACAGCGAAGTTCTGAGAGGCTGATAACTGAAGGTTCTTGCTATTACTTGCCCAATTAAAAGATGAATAGCATGCTATTGAAAATGAAAGTGTGATTTGAAAGGTTACCTTGCAGGAACGGATTCCCGAAATACAGGTCCAATTGAATATATTAAAAAGACGTAATCTGATAAATACATGCAAGCTTTTTTTGGCAGATTAAGAGGATATAAGTTCAAACTAAAATGACATACTCGAAGGCGGGAAACTGCTGTCCTTTCCATATGCAAAATCTTCAATTTCGGGTAGACTGCAAGGCTGCATCATGTATATATTGCATGTTCTAGGTAAGAGGAGATCTGCTATACAGCTCATTGCTAATTTTATCAATAAAACTCCCAAAGTAAGCTCTTCATTCAGTCACGCATATGCATGCCGCACGAAACTCTAAAGCTAAACATTAGCTACAGCATTGCTAGCAACTCATCATACGTTAATTAAGCAATATTTTTACAGTGAATACAACAAAAACCGAGATTTCGAATAGAGATATGTACTTAATATATCATCACAAGCTCCACAAATCAAACCCAATTCAGAAAGAGCAAAAGAATGACTTGTGGAAGTCCACAACTAGAACACGCATTTAACAATCATGGCAGGTGGAAAATCATTTCTCCCAGTTAGAAATACCAATTCCCCATTATAATGAGTCCAGATGTTTCTATTACATACTAATAATAACAACCAGAAAAGTAACAGAAGCAACGGCAAAAAACTATAGTAATGCAACACTAGCCAAGAAACCATATGCACTCTTTCAACCCTATAAACACAAGATGGGAGCAAAAAAAACACAAGTTCTCTTTTTCCTCATTTATTGACAAAGATTAGTCTTTACCTTCTGATCAAGAATCTCATGCTTACCCTTCTCAACTGTGGTTAGGACAGTTTTCGTGGCTCTCTTTCTCCTAACGAAGACGCGAACTTTCTTCGAACAATCATCAGTTGCTGTCTCAGAACCTGAAATAATCACCAAAAAAACTGAAAATTATTGCGCGCCCTTCTGCACAAAAACAAAAATAACATGAGAATTTCCTATAAATTTTCGACCTGGGTTTTCCCTTTCATCAGATGGGTATGTCTGCCCTTTGGCTGACGATAGTCTGGTTGTCTGCATTTTGATGAAGGAAGAAGAGGGGGTGATTTTCGGTGAAGTTACATGAACGATTGCAGAAATGTTCCTTAGGAGAGGAAGCGACAACATTTTTTGGTGAAGAGGGGAAACTCACTTAGGCTAATTTTAAACAATATTATTATATTTACGGAATTGATTTTGAAATAATTATCTTTTTCTAAAAAAATGATGATTAGTTATGAATTTATAATTTCATAATTAATTATAATAAAATTTAAAATAATTATAATAAAAATAAAAATAACAAACAGTAACTTCTATCAAAATATTATTTTGATGTAATTTAATATGAAAAGTGATTTATTAATTAATTACTTTTGTCTGTACTTTTTATTTATTTTCTTACATTAAATCAATTTTTTACCAACAAAGAGTTTGAGTCAAGGTGCAGAATGGGTAGAGCCGTACTAGAATCAGTTAATCAATTATGGTTTAAAATATATTAAATTAATTCCAAGTAGTTAATTTAATTGATATTTTAATAATTTGGCAATCAAGTTAATGGCGAACAAGTGTCGAAATTGAAGTGTTTCGACCAAACAAATCGTGCTTTCAGTCAATTATTCGAGTCAATCAAACGGGGCCATGTGGAACAATTGCATGTACGTTCCAATCAAATTAAGATAAATAATTCGATATTCATCTTTTTAGAAAAATACACATTTTAAAGAAATAATCAAATAGATCAATCATGTTTTGTCAAATATTTGATAGGGTTTATCTCTTTAAGTTAAATTATAAAGCAATAATACAAAAGGTACTCAAGTACATTACAACTCCGTCTCGTTGACATCTATATAAAGGAGTTCTTGAAACTCATTCAGAACACAACGACAGAAGTAGAGATTGAAGAATAAAGTCAGAGAAGAAGCTCTCAAGGAAATTTCGCTATGAAGTTCTCCAAGTTCAAGAATATTCAAAGTGCTCAAGGCAAAAATCAAGTCATCCGCCAAAAGCGCGCAATCAATTATAACATTTGATTCGGGATTAAGTCGCAAGCTCTCGAATTAACGTTATAAATAGTGGAGATTCCACCTTTAAGTCCTCAATGTCAAAGTCAAGATTATAACATTTAATTTGACATTATAGGTGTAAGCTCTTAAATGAATATTATAAAAAGTCAAATTAGAATATGAAGGAGATCTACGTGGAGACTTCACCACCAAATTATCAAACACCAATTTTTTCGTTCTTGAAGAGAAGAATCAGATGATTAAATAGAGATCATACCCACTTTTATCCGTGATAATTTTTTTATGTTATAGTTTTTTGATACGATAAAATTAACGCTCACAAATTTTATATGCCTGATGGGACCATCTTGACCTCTTATATCTTCTCTTCACAAATCAATTTCGAAGTTTTTATATAGATAAACGATCAGTACGCCATCTTCACAAGTGCTAAATTATTTGGATAAAGTCAAATCAACTTTTGAAGAAATATTAAAGTGGAGGCAAATGAAGTTGGTTTTTCATGTTTTCATCCATGTCAATCTGATGCAGGTCGCACAATCCGGGTCGGGTCGTTGGACCTGGTACCCTGAGATCAGGTCGCTGAACCCTTCTTCGAGCTTTCTAGAAGTGATTTTGAGAACAGAACACACGTTAGGCTTACTGAGTAGCCCCCAATTAAAGCCCTCCGATGCTTAAGTTAGAAATGTGGCATAGAAAGCGATCTAAGAATAGCTGGTGAGATTGAAAACGTAATAAATGCACCTGCCATAAATATTCATAAATGCTGGTATTTATAGTGTACGATACCGCATGGTAAGGTGCCACATTGCATCATTTGGATGTTTTGGTGTCAAGTGATCCAATGATTGTCAAAGCCGGCAGGTCCATCGGACCGGGTCAAGCGGGTCGGGTCGGGTCGGGCGACCCAACTCGTGTCTTCATGCACGGATCTTATCCTCTACTACAAATTTATTTACAAAAGAAGGAGAATTTAATCTTTTTGACTTTGCTGATGTAATTATCCTCGTCACAATCCATTCAAATCAAGGGCAAGTCGTTGACAACAAATTAATATTGCAAATGAAGAAAAAAATATTGTTAAATCATGTTTACAACTTTGATATTACCACTACCTTATGCAATTATCCCCTCTTTGTAATTTTTTAACTAATTTTTTTATCTTTTCTTTTTGCTATTTTGCTAGAAAAAATATAAATACTAACAATTAATATTCATCAATATTTATATACAAAAAATATTATTATATCAAATTAAATTCTTATACATATTGTTACATCAAATTAAATTATATTAGTTAATCTAATTTTGTGGTTATATTTTAAAATTATATTTACTTGACAGTAAATAAATTTTAGTTTTTTAATATAATTATATTAAACCAAAACAATACATAATTAAATTAGTTCATTATATTAATATTTACAAAACAAAATAATACACAAATAAAAATACATAAAGAAAAAGAAAAAAATTGCATCATCTTCCCCAAGTCTCCAATAAATGTACATATACGTATCAATATATAAATATAAAATATATTTTTAAAATACATAAAATGTGAATCGTTCATTTTTATTTATTGAAAATCAATGGCATTACAAGTTGATTAGATCCTACAATTCTGATGCAATCATAACAAATCCAACAATCATTATAATAACAATAATTTATATTACATAAGGATATAACGAAAATTTAAAATAAAATTAACGCCCTCAAGTAAAATAAATGGCTTAGAGGAGTGTGTCAAGTATTTCAAAAAACACATGATTTTTTGGCCTATATTTTAGCACATGGGCTTTTTAGCTAATTTCTATAACACACAACTGGATTTTATGCAATTTTCCCCCAAAATTTAAATAGAGAACTCCTTGATACAAGTGTAAACTATATATATATATATTTACTTGAAAATTCCTTAATACAATATAAACTATCTACAAATTCAAATAAGTTCAAGTTAACAACTCCTTGAACTTGCATAAAAATAGAGCTATCTAATATTATTAGGTTGTTATATGTATACCCTTCGTTAATAAGTTATTTGATAATTTTGTAAAATTCACCTTGTCTTTTTGTAGAAATAATTATTGAAAAGTAATGAGCATATTGTTGTTTTTATGATTGAAAATTATATCGTACAATAATATTATACTAGTAATTGTATATATTTGATATGTAAAGGTGGGTACAATCTCTATTTAATCGTCTGACTCTTATCTTCAAAGATGAAAAATTTAGTATTTGATAATTTGAAGGTGAAGTCGCTACATAGATCTCCTTCAAATTCGAATTTGAAGGCGAAGTCTCTACATAGATCTCCTTCAAATTCGAATTTACTTTTTATAAGATTAATTTGAGGCTCATGCCTGTAATCTCAATTTAAACATTATTATCTTGACTTTGACTGTGAGGACTTGAAGTGAAATCCCCACTGAAATTTTCTTAAAAGTCGAATTTATAACATTGATTCGAGGGCTTGAGCCTGTTAATAATATCTTAAAGAAAAAATGACCAAAGTTCCATTTGATGGAAATGTTACTTATGCCATAGACCGATTGGAGCTAGTCCAGTCGAATGAGTGTTCCTCTGAGAATTCAAGCTCCAGAAGGATTTTCTTACTTCATCACTTTTACTGATGATATCTCCAGGTACTGATACATATATATTCAATGAAATATAAATGCGAAGAATTTGAAGTATTTAAGGAGTTCAAGAATGAAGTAGATAATCAAACAGGCTTACGTATCAAAACACGTCCATCTGATCATGGTGAGAGTACTTAAGCCACATGTTCCTAGATTATCTAAAGGAGAATGAGATTATCTCCTAGTGGACTCCTCTAGCCACAACTCAATTGAGTGGTGTGGCTAAAGAAGGAATAAAATTTTGTTGGACATTGTTTTTTCCGTGATGAGTTTTTCAGACATTGTACTTCCCTCTAGGGCTAGGTTCTAGAAACAACAACATACTTACTAAACAAAGTACACAACAAGATCGTGCCCAAAACACCATATGAGATGGGGTGTTCAAAATCACCCTCATATAAACACATAAGAATATGAGGGTAATCTGCTTTTGTGAAGCAGACAGTGGGAGATAAATTGAATTTGAGATCCATTTTATGTAGATTTGTGGGATATGTTATAATAGGTGAACCAATTAGATTGGGTTTTTGTAATCTATTTCTGGCAATTTCGATGTAATGTAATATTTGTATTTTCAATAAATGTAATATTCAATCAATGGATAGATTCATTGTTGTGTTTACTTCTTAATATTAATGCTTTCTTAACTGCACAACAAAGCTATAGATCTAAACTACAACTCTCATGTGCATGTGATTCTCATGGTTCCTCAAGTCCGAAGACTAATCTCATACTATCGGAGTCGTGAATCTCAATCATATCAACCAAGCCTTAAGAGGGTTCTACATGATGATTCCTTCAAGTCAGCTCAGTAAGCTGACTACTTAAATATGTATTAACTATAAAATTATTACATTTTATTATAAATACTTTATTAAGATACTTAACACTTATATATTATTTTTTATTATATTTGAATTATATTTATATATATTTTTTAAATACAGTATTTGGCTAGGTTTGGTTAATCTGCATAAAAAATTGAAACCGAATTGAATAATCAAAATCTAAAAACAAATAACCAAAATTATATCGAAGTTTTGATTTAGTTGGTTTTCATTTGGTTAACTAAAAATTGCACACTCCTAGTAGATCGATTTATAATAATAATCAATTAAATTGAAAAAAGAAAAAGATATTTTTTTGTCTAAATTGGGTACATAGACTCATGGGTATCGATGGATAGAGATCCTACCAAACCCAATATATATTTCATTTTATGGGTTTGAGTCTGGGTCTGGGCATAAACATATTCAATGGGTCTGGGCTTGAATTTTTAAATTATGTTATGGGTCTGGGTATGATCATCCCTAGTCGACAAAATCATCAAAGCCAGTTTCTCCCCGTCCTCTGCAGTAGGGGCGCCACAAAGGTCCCTCCAACCACCTAAAGAGCTTGGTTGTCCCCTAGCTGGAGGTCAATTCCCTCTTGCCTCTCAATTCAACCATTGGATCCATCCATGATCTTTATGTCATAGATATACTTTTCCATGACAACACCACTTCATGTGAGCAAAAAGTTGCTTGTTGAAAAAGGTCTAACTTGGAACCTTTGGGCCTTGGTTCTTTCAAGCTCTAGAATGGATAACTGCAAATAAATTGTTAACATTCTAATGTTCAAGTCAGTAATAGAATAAGAAAAAGTAATAGAACATAATTGAAAGCAACTGAAACTAATCGAAGAGGATAATAGTAGAATGACTACAAATGAATATGTGTGTATATCTCGTGTGTGGTGCAGTTCAAAAGTTATCCTTCTTGGACGAGGGGGTATAGTAGTTATAGGAACCTCCCCACTGGTCGGGAGAAGGCAAGCTTCCCTTGGACCCGAGGGGAGTGGTTATCGTGCTTTGCTGCCCGAATCCCTCGAGCGCTAGGGAAGGTTGTTGGCTTCTTCAGATAAGTTCTTCTCTGCCAGAGAGTGTTATCCCCGTGGATACGAAAGATCTTTGCTGGATAAGGTTTCTTCCGAGTTCTCCGCCAAGTGATTTTGGGAGGATTCCCTCAGTCCAAACTCCTAATTTCTAGGGTGTCTGAGCTAGTTGAACTCGAGCCAGGGTGTCGAAAGTTTCTTGCGCCACCCGGGTATTGCCTCCACGTGGGCTACCGACAAGGCTTTCTGCAAGGGCCTTCTAACTTGGGCTTGGATGCTTGGGTTAGGGCCTTCAGGCCTATATGTCCTTCCCTCTTTTGGGCTTACACCTCTCTCAGGTTGCCAAAACCTCCTCTTAGGTCAATTAAGGCCCCTTACTGAGCTTTTCCATTTTTGAGGTACCACATATAATGCATAAATATGATAATCTTGTACATTTTCTGTGAAACTTTTTTCACTGACATTCAATATAAAGAAAATCCACTCTGGAACTATCTCTTTTTTATTATTATTATTATTATTATTATTATTATTATTATTATTATTATTATATAAAATTATGATATTATTATTATTATTATTATTATTATTATTATTATTATTATTATTATTATTATTATTATTATATAAAAGTATGAATGGATCTATGAGTTTCTTTTATTTTTTGGTTTCCCAAATTAACCTTATAATAATAGTATTTTTAAGAATTATTATGTAAATTAATTTACTTATCAACCCTTACTAATTACTTTTTATATTTATTATTACTTTCGTTAATTACTTTTCACATTATATTTATTTACTCATATTAATCTTTTTCTATATTATATTCATAATATAATACACCTACTCGATCAAAAATACCTTATGATATAACACAAAATAATTAGAAAAAATTATGAAAATTGAAAGGACTTAATGCATTGTGAAATTTCCTATATAGATATAAATGAAAATTAGTTAGATAATTTGTCATATTAAAATAGGTTAGATGCCAAATAAAACTTAATTAGATATATTTTCATGCAGAACAAAATTTTTGAAGTGTAAAATAGGTTAATAAATATTTTTAATTTGTAGTAAAATAGATTGAAATGTAATTTGAGAATTCAAGGTATAACTACTGCCTATGTTATATGTTTTTTTTTCATTTATCTATAATATAATAAAATAAAATGTGAGTTCAAGATTTAATTTTTTCAACAACAATATACCATATAAATTACTTCATATAAAAAACTGATGCGTGCTAGATTTTTTTTGTCACATCACAAGAGTCGAAGGGTCTTCCATGAAATTCTAAGATTATCGGGAAATAACCCTACAAAACAAATATTAGCATTTCGATATTTAAGTAAATAATGGATTAAAGAAGAAATACAAAGAAAAATTGTCATTAAAGTGAGAATAATAGTAGAAAATGAGGATAAAGTGTATATGTTAGTGTAGAGTGCAAAATATAGGCTTAAAATAGCCTAAAATCCGGGAGGTAGTTGAGAATAAGTAAGAGTTTAAGAGTGAAAATTGATATTATCAAATGACTGCACAAGGCCTCTATTTATAGACGTGTACAGAGCAAGACACGAGGGTGGTTATGGATTGTCATATGATGTTGGAAAGACCATCGAGTTAGCTATCATCTAAAACAAATCATTTGTTATTTGGACTACATTTGACTGAAGTCTATACGTGATCTAGACCGAATTTTATCATTTCTGTCTAAGAATCCAGGAATTGATTATTTGTGGATTTCCCATGTCATTTGCTATTGATTTGATTGGAACTATCTGGAGATAGTCTAGTTAGGATGACGTGTATAAGTGTGTTGACAAACCATATAACATATCCTCCCAACTGTATGATGACGTGTTCGGCTGAAAATGGACTTGTATTCTAGGCCTGCCATCTCATAAAGTAGGAGGTAAACCTCTAGGCTTTTCTTCCCTACTGATTTTTATCCGTCCTGTTGATGAACTAGCTAGTTGGGCTCTTAGCTGAATAGCTGAATGGCTAGTATGCCTAGTTTATAAAAACGCTCATAGTTCAAACTGTAAAATGTAATTTACCCAAATTTTTATATTACATGTTATAATTTTATTAAATATATATAATTACTAATAAGAATGTAACTGGTTTATATCTTTTGTTTGTTTTGTACGTATACTTACTTACTAAACTTGTATTTTTAAAATAATATACAAATAATTTTTAATTAAACATTCATGATCTTACTTATCGCCAAAATATTTATCATATTTAGCCATATCACCAAAATGCTTATCACAATTTTTACCTATAACTAATATTTTGATCTTGCCTACTGAAACCAGTCTAATGGTTATTGTATAATTAGGCTAACGATTATTTGCTCTGATTTTTCACTTGGCTATGGTAATTAGCTATGATAAAGATCCATATTTTTTGTAACATCAACAATCATTTTATAATGATTAATCACATTATATGAATTATCTTTTTTTCTCTTGCATTATGGTAAAGTGTTTACTTTTGTATAAATAATAATTATATTATTTGCATTACTGATAAATAAGTCAACTTTATTCATTTCAGGAGTCAAAAGATTTAACATCACTTTTCATATTTAATTTGAAGGGGTAAAATAACTTATATATATGCTCAAAATACGCAAATTTAATTCTACAAAAATATAAGACAAAATAATAGTTAAATTAGTAGATCTTTTGGTAGAATACAATTATTTATAAACAAAAAATGATGATAAAATGACATTTATCTTCGAACATCCAAGCTTGAGAAGAAACAAAATTCCCTTCCACCCATCCATGGAGGGACTGATCGTATCCTTTGACGGTTAATAGATGCACAACTAACAGTTGCTATGATGATTCGCTCACTATGGGGTGAAGGGCCCAAGGTAGGCTGGCCTTCACTATTGTTGGGCCGCTTCAAAACCCCTAGATATGCTTTTGTGTTATGGCTGACGATCCTTGGTAGACTCTCTACTATGGATAAACCTTGGTTGGCTCATCTTAATAGTACCTGCGTATTTTGTTCTGATGGCGTTGATGAGACCCATGATCATTTTTTTTTGCACTTATTCACGTGGCTGTTTGAGGGTGATTCGAAGCACACTTCGGTTCGATTGGCCAAACTGAGCTTGGGCTACTGGCGTCTTATGGGATGCTCGCAGATGGAGAAGCAAATACTATGTTTGTACGGCCTACCGAGCTCTTTTGGCCTCGTGTGTGTACCATATCTGGCGTGAGCGAAATTTTAGACAATTTGATGGAGTACATAGAGATACAAGCACTGTGGGTGCGCTGATGGTTTGAGATGTGCAGCGGAGGATTTAGTGTAGAATTACCTACTGCTATTAGCACTTGTGCGCTTTACTGCTTATGGCGGATTCCTTGGCCTATCGAGAAAACTGCTTAATTAAGCAAGTTATATTGTACTATTCTACTTTTTTTACTTAATGAAAATTACCTTTACCTAAAAAAAAAAATTTAACTTGTACAAATCCTAATTTGTTACGTGATGAAAAAAAAAAAGCAAAAAATAGAAAATGGATGATAGGAAAAAAATTATTGGATTAACTATAGAGAAAGAAAATAATTAATAACAATAAAAGTTGTCCATCACAATTCTAAAAAGAGATAATAAATTTTTTCAAGAAGGAACGTAGAATGAGTTATGTATATGGAAAATAGATTAGCATTCAAAAGTTATATTCTTTTCGAAAATCGTACTTAAATTCTTTTTTGCTTTGAGTAGATTCTATTTTTGTTTTTTAAATTTTTACTTTTAGATCTTTTAATATTAAAGAAAATATATAAGAACATAAATATATGTTGTATGAAAATCACAGAGTGGACTACAATTTAAAAATATTGTTGTAAAATTATCACACTGAGTTTTAAAACAAAATTAAGTTAATCACTTGAAATTGTAGTAAAAAAAGTGCAACTATGTCTAAAGAATAATTTTAACTTTGGGGTTAAACGCATGATTAGTTATATCTTTTCTAATAGCATAATTGATTGGACGTTTTCTAAAAGGAAAAGTACTAAAAAAAAGAAAAATCATTAATCTTAAGATTATTTTTACTTTAAAATACTAATGAAGAATAATAGAATAATTGTTAATTATTTGTTCAAATTTGAATAATAGTTTGATCTAGCTACATAAATACATCTGATTAAGTCAAAATTGAAGGAAAATTGAGTAAAAGACAGGAAGAAAATTTAATTTTATTTAGTTTACTGTAATTATATATCGGAATAATTGTAAGAAAATGATTGACTTAGTAACACAAAAAACAAACAAAAGACAATTAGAGATATAGAATAAAAAAAACTCACAAGTTCTGCAATGAAATTATATATAAGGACATTTCATAAAATATCTTAATAAATTACAATTATTATAAACCATAATATAATTATTATATTAGTACTTAAACAAACTATTATTATTAATTATATTTTTCAAAACAATTCAAAGTACTAAAGATTTAAATTTTTATAACAATTATATAAAAAGTAAAATAAATATGAATTTTCCAAGCACGATGCGTGTAGAGTGGATATCAGAAATAATCTAACTAACTATTACAAAAGATTTGGAATACGAAACTCCTATATATATACAAACCAATATTACAAAAATATTGAATGAATAACAATGAAAGAATAAAAAACAAACACTGTTAAATAAATTAGCTCAGAATCAGCCAGATCCAAACAAGAGGAAACTCGATCACAGATGAGTACTGTTTCCAAATCACCGTCCCACGGTAACACCACAAAGTCAGAAATCCTACCACACTCCGATCGCTCAGATCAATATATCACTTCAGTCACAAAGACCCTTCACTGGTTCACAGGTATTTTCACAAAGAAGGCACAAAAAGAGATTTCTCACTTTTTAACCATGTATAAGGAAAGGA
>NC_026160.1:3299565-3327436 GCF_000512975.1 Sesamum indicum
AGGGCCGAGAAAAATAGAGGAGGCTTTCCTTCCGCCATCATGTTGGCAAAGGAAAGCCTCGATAATAACCGGTGAGATATGGGGAAGAGATCTCACAGAGATAGCACAGAGAAGAGAAGCAGCAGGCGCAGTGAAGAAGAGAATGAGAGATAGAGTTAGGTTAGGGTTAGAAAATAAGTGGGTAGGAGAGTGGGTCGGGTTATGGATCGGGTTGTGGGCTGCCAGCTGGGTCGGACTTTGTGGGCTTCCAAATGAGCCAGTATAAATAAGGTCTTTTAGGCCACAAAATATAACAATGCGCGTTGCACCTTACTAGTTTGTGAAAAAGAATGAATATTTGTTTTTCCATTAAATAATACCAACCTTTTTTTTTCAAATTCAAATGCACACATAAATTAAAAAAAAAAAGAATCTCAAACATTTTATTTCTTGGTTACATTAAATATAATTACATATATCTTATCATGTTCAACATTTTTTGAGGAAGAATATAACCTCAAAAAGTACAATATATACATTTAACAAAAAACAAAATAAATAAATAAATTACAAATTTACACTAGCAAATGCATTGACTGAAAACAGGCTCTCCTTATGAACAAGCACCTCCAATCTATCCCGTTTACCATAAACTCCAAGGTTCATGATTTTTTGGTTCATACGATTGTACAACACCAACTCTCTACTACTACTTTCCAAGATAAACTCATCTTTGTTCCAGAACCCCAATGGCCTCTCCACTTCCGACAGAGGGCCGATGCTTGTAGCCTTACTCCAACCATCCACACCATTCCCTCCTAATTCATTCAAAACCCATATGTCGAACACTTTTTGGACTTCTTGGAGACGGTAGACGATCAAAGCAATCGAGTCTTTTACTGGCAAAATTGCTCGAGTAATCCTATGTTGCCCTCCCAAGACATCGATGCCAGATGGTAACGTTGTCTTCTGGAACGTCTCCTTGCTCATATCGAATGAAAGAATCACCTCGACATCCTTGTCTTGAGCCCACCAGCAGAAGTTTTCGTTTTTGTACACTGTACTCCAGATATTGTAGTACATTATATTTGCTGGCACTACGTTGTCGTACTTCTTCCAGGCATTTGTCTTGGAAGAGTATATTTCGACTTGGTAGAGGAGACGGCAGTCGAAGGACACGCAGAATAAGATCTGCATTACCTTCAGATCATGTGTCGTGGAATCGAAACCGACTCCAAGGTCTCCACCACGTACTTTTGCATTGGGTGGACGAGGTAGTAGGGACAGAGGTAGTTTCTTGAAATCTCGACTGCTAGGGTTCCACAGAGCGATGTTGTCGGGAAACCCGAACAAACAGACGACACCCTTGCACGGGCCGATCAGCCGAACATGACCAAACATATCATTCAAGAATGTCGGGAGGTCTTGATCCACAAGAGTGTTGTCGCTTCCATCGTTTCTCAACATCGAGACGACTCTTTTATTCGTCACGACGTCGCGCCTGCTGACAAGCAGAACTTCGGAGCCATCTTTCTGGGAGATTGTCTGATGGTGTTTTGAAATAAATGTCGGGTTTTTCAAAAGAAGATTCCATGATTTGCAGACGCATTTGAATCTAATCAATGATCTCACAGGTAATCTCGTCAAGATTTCTATAGTTACATCTTCCGGTAAGTTCATTCCGTTTTTTTTTTTGTTTTAATCATTTCTGCATGGAATCAATGTTCATTTGAAAAAAATTAGATTGAGAAACTAACCAACAAACTCGCAAATTTACACCTTCGAATTTTTTGGAGTTCTCCATATATGAATTGGAAGGTTCTAAGTATTTGCACATTTTTAGGATTAACTAGTAAAATATATGCAAGTTGCGTGTGATGCACATTTTTTAATATTTTAATATTAATTCTTTTTCTTTCTCTACTGTAAAATAATAAGGTGAACAACAATTTACCCACTGTGATATTAAAAATAAGCACATTACTTTCTATGACAAAAATATAGTAATTTACCCTCCTATACTTTTTAAAATGAAGCAATTTACCTCCTTATATAGGGAGGTAAATTTTTTCATTTTAAAAATCATGTGGGGAGTAAATTGTTGTATTTTAAAGAATACAGAGAGGTAAATCGCTATTTATTTTTTTCATAAGGGGTAATTTGCTCATTTGCGATATCACAAGGAGGGTGCTTGCATTTTTTCCTAAAATAATATGTCAATAAGGGGCAAAATCCTTTTTCAGTACTGTTGAAAAAGGTTATTCTCATTTTTAGTACCACAATTGTTGCAAGTTCGAATTTTGGTACCATTAAACCCAAAAATAAATCTTTTTAGTACCATAAAGCCGCACATGACTGTTATGTTCCCGTTAACCCCACCATTCTGGGGGGAAAAGGCACATGATGCTGCGAAAAAAAAAAGAAAAAATTAACATAAGTTAGGAGTTCCAACATTTCAATTTCATTTTTTTCTCATTTTTTGACCGACTTTGGCCACAAACTATAAGAATTTTTATTTTTTACAAAAAAAAATATTAGAAAATTTTTATTTTAATATATATAATAAATAGTTATAAAACTATAATTATTTTTATTTCACATAATTTCTAGAATCCACTTTACTATTTTTAAAATTAATTTATTATTTGGTCTAAAAATATATTAATATTTGAGCGCAAACTATAAATATTAAAATTTATTTTGAGTAAAAGTATTGGATAAATTTTATTTTATTAAATAATAAATTAATTTTTAAATTATAGTTATTTACATTAGAGATAAATATTAGAAATAAAACTAAAATTTATTTCTTAATTTTTTCTTTTATCAAATTTTATTAATTTTTTTAGAATAAATAATAATTTAATATAAAAATAATTAAAATATGCTAAAATTTATCTAAAATAAATACTTATAAATTATAAACTATTTTATTATTTATAATAAAATAAGATTTCTTTATTTTTCAAATTTTTTAAAAATCGAACGTAAATAATTTTAATTTAAAAATTAATTTATTATATAATAAAAAAATATATCTAATACTTTTACTCAAAAAAGTAAATTTTTAGTTTTATAGTTTGTAATCAAATATTAATATATCTTTAGACCAAATAATAATTTAATTTCAAAAATAGTAAAAAGATATCTTAAAAATTATTTGAAATACAAATAATTAGAGTTTTTGAGCTATTTTATTATATATATTAAAATAAAAATTTTCTAATACTTTTATTTTTGTAGAAAATAAAAAAAATCTTATAATTTGTGTCAAAGTTGGTCCAAATAATTTTTTTCTTTTAATGGTACCAAAAAGATACGTTTTTTTTTTTTGTTGTTTTGGTACCATTAAACATGATTTTTGAAGTCAAAGTCACATGAGCAAATAGGAGATAACGGTCACACCCACGACCTCTGCCGTTGATTTGGGACCAAAAAGGCATATTTTTGTGTTTTATGGTACCAAAAGTGACAATCGCCACAATTATGGTACCAAAAACGAAAATAATCTTTTTTGACAAGACCAGAAACGAATTTTGCCCTGTAACAAAGTAACAAATTTCAATGAAAATTTTTTGATAAAAATATTGATATCAAACTTGATTATTAAAATCTTTGTTACAAATTTCAATGAAAATTTTTTGATAAAAATATTGATATCAAACTTGATTATTAAAATGAGCTCGTATTCAATATTTATGCGTTTGGATCTTCAAATGAATGGTAAAATTAATCTAATGGTATGGTAAGAAGCTCTCAAAAACTCTTTTGAAATATTTTTAAATACTATAAAAGCTTCTAAATCTACATATAGAACTTTCATAAAATACTCTTTTATATTTGTCAAAAACTTTGCATCCACAAACTTCCATATTTGTATAAACTAGGATAAATTACAACTACTTTCTCTGAGGTTTGACATAATTATAAATACTTATTTATTATTTGAAAAATTACAAATTCCCTCTAATTTTAACGTCCGTCTAACAATAAGCCTATTTCGTCAGATTTCACCATTCAATTTTTGTGATGAACCGACCAAATTGGCCCTTTGAATTAGAAATTATAATTATATATTTTTATAATTTTTTAAAATATTTTTATGAACTAATATTCCCTCTAGATTATTTATGTTACCCACCTCATTTTTTTTACATTTTTTAAGATATTCTTTTATTTTTTGGAAAAAATCAATTGTGATAAAATAGTAATGTTCACTCCACTGTTTAGGTATTGTAATTATTTTCATTTGAGGGGAGTATTTGTAATTTTGTAAACAACCAGGAGCCATTTGTAATTATGTCAAATCTAGGGGAGGTAGTTGTAATTTATCCTATAAAATATTATATTCTTTTTAACATTCATGCAGCATTTAGTCCTTTTAATATTAACCTCAATATCTTTGTACACCCCTTTAAAATAAGTCATGTTGAAAGTTGTTCATATATGAAATGGTAATATATTGTAACACAGTTTGGAACGATTTCGCAAATATGAGAACGGCCCACCAACGACACATAGTTACCGTTCCAAAAATGAAGTCCAACATCTTTTGAAAAATAGACAATTGAAAAAATCATTTCAAAATAAGGTACAATTTGAGATGATTTAAGTACTTAGAAAAATTTGTATTATGATGTTCATTCCTACATATAGTATTTGTGAGAAATTGTATATGTTCCAAGAACAGTTCGAAAGTAAGTTACAATTTGGTACGGTCTTGATGGATAGAAAATGTGGTATTATAATAACCGTGCCAAAGGCATTACTACTTTGTTGCTCCTACACTTGTTTCAGGACCTGTTCCTAAATGTGTTGCAACGGCTATATTATAAGACTTATGTTTGGAGTTCCAAACTCCATTTCAATGCCCATTCCAAATTTACCTATATATATATTACTTTGATTTTATTTAATCTTACTTATAAAATTCGTATTTTTTCCACTAAAAATGGTTTTTTTTTTATTTAAAATTACTATTCCACCACAAGCATTTTCAATCTATACGGTATATTTGTGAAATTTTAATTTGAAATTATTTGTATTCACTTATACCATTCCAATACCCGTCCCACTCCTGTCCAAAAAAGGAGTAAAATTCAAATTTTGGAACAGACTTTTCAATTTAATCGATCCAAAATGAGTTCCAATATAATTTCATTTGGTTCCTCATGAAAAAAAAGCGGAAAAAATAAAACATGAAACGGTTAAATATTAAATATCGTTCCTAATTATATTTTTAAAATTTGCTCCTAACTACATTCAGTTACCGTTCCTAATTATTAATTATCTTAACCGTTCTAAATGTTGCTGATAACCATTCTGAAATGTTTATATAAAATATCTAGTGCACGTTTTGATTACAAAATCTCAATATCCACTAGCAGGATTAGTTCCAAACTTAAACACGTATAAGATTCTGACGGATTGATTAAAATCATATGGCTTGATTGAAAGTTGCACATTTGGATCTCGCTTATGATGAATCTGATACGATATCTCGATATCCGTATATCAAAAATACCCAAAACTTCATTGAATTTAGTCTTTTGTCTATTTAATCATGTCTAACGGTCTATTTAGGCGACACAGTACAACAATATAAAATGTTGGATACATCTATGTAATATTAACAAATTTAAATATACAAATATACTTCATATAGTGAACATATATCAATCTCATGAAAAATATTTTAGATTTTTAATTGTCTTAATCCACACATTGTATACTTTTCTTTACTTTTTAACGTGTTTGGAATAGATTTTTCTTAATTTTTGTTTAATTTCTTAAAAAATAAATTATAATTTGCAACATTATTTGGAACTATCATAATTTTTTTTATGGTGATGATGATGATGATGACTTTTCAGAATTTTTTGGAATTTTTTTGAATATTTTGAATTATTATTTTTTTTTTTTGTAATTTTTCTGAACTTGTTTGCAATTTTTTGTATTTAAATATGCTTTTTGTATTGACAACTTTTTTGAAAATTTTTCTGAAAATTTAAAATATTAAAACTGAAATTGAAATTATTTTCTAAAATTCAATCTGAAATATCTATTTTGTATTAGATTATTTTCTGAAAATAATTTTTTGATTTTCTAAAATTATTTGAGAAATATTTTTTGATATTATTTTCTGAAATATTGAAATTTAAGAAATATTTCAGTGCTTCAAGAAGGTTGTCAGGTTCTATGTGTCAAAGATACATGAATTGAAAATAATACCAATTACAATTATTATAACACTCTAAAATTTGATTATAAGGTTCAGATATTGTGATGATGATGATGTTGAAATTTCATTAATTTTTTTTTAATTTTTCAGATTTGTTTTTTCATTTTTTGTTTTATTTGTGATTAATAAAAACTGTTTGAGTGTTTTTTCCTGAATTTTTTTATGTAAAATATTGGTGAAATTATTAAAAACTATTTTAATAAATTTTTTATTTTTATAATTTTTTTAAATATTCAGATTTTTTTTGGTAAATGAGATTTTAGATTAGATTTTGTATTTAATTTTGTAATTGAATAATATTGTATATTAATATAATATTTTTTCCTCATTATTCATGTTTCATAATTTTTATTACATTCCATTATTTCATATTTATTCAATTAATTAAACTCATAAATATAATTAAATTTAATAATTAATATATAAATTACACCAATAGTTTTAAATATGTGTTCCTATATAGGATCGACCGTTCCTAAATTTATTGCAACTGAAACTAATGCATGCACTAAATTGTGTTTAAGAAAATATTCCTAACACGGTTACAAGAGACGGTTCCAAACAAAAAACTAGACCGTGTCTAATACTATTTCAAAAATTGAGCACTATACTGTTTCAATGACAGTTCCTAAGTATATCACCAATACAAATAAATACAATTTCAAAATTTAGCCATAAGTATTAAAAAAACCGTTTCAAAAATATCCGACATTAAATTACATAACCATTCCAAATCTTATCCAATGCGTTCCAACAAAAAAAAAAAAATCATATTCAAATACACTTTACCATCAATGTGCTACAATACCCGTTCCACTTGGGAACGGTCCTTCACCAACCGTTCCTAAATTTTAGGAACGCTGTCTATAACGACGGATTGTAAACCGTTCCAAACTCCAATTGAAGATTATTTTTTCAAACTCAAATCGTTCTAAATGCCAAAAAAATCGTTCCTAAAACCGTATCAAATTCCGTATTTTTTTGTACTGTAAATAGTTAGACATTCTAAACTTTTCAGCTATATATCGAGTTTATCAATTAACTCATAAGAGTTCATTGTATCACAATCATATTTTTATATCTACCATTTCTTACAACATCCCTAAGTTAAACTATTACAAAAATTTTATATTTCTTTTTAATAAACATAGTATTTCTCGAATATACTTTCCTAATATTTTTATTAATTTCAGACAATTCATCACTATTATAGTAATCAATTAAATTTCAGAACATATAGTTAAGGGGAAAAAAAAATTGGTACCATTTAAAAAAGGTAATTATCGATCTTGGTACTATAATTATGGTGAATGTCGCTTTTGGTACCATAAAATACAAAAACACGTCTTTTTGGTTCTAAGTTAATGGAAGAGGCCATGTATCACACATGGCCGTTAACGGCCATTAGCTCCTATTTACTTATGTGACTCTAACTGATTTTAATTCCAAAAATCCTATTTAATGGTACCAAAATCTTAAGGTTTGGTTTGTTGAGTAATTTATATTGCTATTTACATTGACTAAATTAAGTAACAATTTTTAACATTATTGACTAATTGGGGTGGTAGCCATATGCCTCGATTTTCATGCCTATTTTACTCATTTTTTTTATATTTCAACTTTTATTAAAATTACAATTTGGTCCCTAGTTTTTCAATTTATATAATTTGAACTCAATATTTTATAAACCCCCAATTTAGTCTCTTTAAATTTTAGTATATTCAAATTTCAACTTATAATTTATTAGATTTCTTTAATAATTATACAATTGTACGACAATTATGCATAAAAATTCATGGATGTTACCGATAAACAAATTGCATTAAAAAATATACCCTTTCAAAATTTTGAATTTTTTTTGCTTTGAATTTCATTCTGTTTTATTTTTAAATTTAATTTGTGATTTTCTGTTAAAAAAATCTATAAGAATTTAAATAAGATACAGTTGAATGAAAATCATGAAAAACATATTTTTGTAAAATAAAAAATATTTTCAAAATAAAAATAAATCGACCACTTGAAATTGTAGTAAAAATGAGTAACTTTTTATTATTAAAATTGTAGCGGACTTTGTATTTAATTGAGTCAAAAAGCCAAAAATAAAATTTATTCATATAACAATTACTTGAATAGATTGTTGAAATTAAGAGAAATATTAGTGCTCTGAACTTTAGTTTAATAAATTTAAACTATAAGCTGAATTTTGCTACCAAGAGAGAAGTAATTGACCCAAACAAAAGGTGATAAATTTTGTAGGCAAATGTATATAATTTACTATACAATCTATTTTTGTTAACAAGTTTCATATAAAAGTCAAAATTAGAACAATATTTCTTAATAATTGCATCCAACTAATTAAATAAATAATACAAAAACAAACAAAAGATAAGAGGAAGAAATTGTGAAGTAGAATGAACAAATTCACAGATTGCAATGAAATTATATATTCATTAAGGATATTTCATAAAAGAATCTTAATAAATTGTGAATAATTAATACTAATCATCAATACAGTTCAAAGTTTATAACATATTTATAATTATCGTGTAACTACTTTTTAAAAAGTAAATAAAATTGTTGTTAATTATCCAGATGAAACGCTTTTGAACCTTACTACTATTGTTGGAATAGGTGACCAGAAGTTAATTGGATTGATAGTTATGGGAACTATTCAACAATCTATATTCAAATAATATTGCTCTAATGAATGTGGTAAGTATTCATCCTCGACATATGTACATGTTGTGCTTACCAATTACGTTAAACATCGCTTTAACGTCACAATAGATGCCCACAGACCATTTAGATAACTCATGTAGTTTGGCTGCAGATGGGATGGCCGCTGTGAGACCAACTTTTGAGAGCTGGTTTGAAACGTTCCAAATCAAGGATCTCGAGATTGGGCATCAAGAATCCTATTAAGACTTGCATTGAATATTGCATTAATTGAATGAGTGTCGTATTTCATCGGCGACAGACACTGGGCGTCTATGCGAGTTCAGTGGGTTAGTTGACAAGATAGTCAATTGACTGAGCTGATTTGCGGGGAATCATTATATAGAAGTCTTGAAAGCTTGATCGATATGACTAGAGTTCTGCAGCTTCGATAGTACAAGAGTAGTCCTCAAACTTGAGGAACCATGCCAGTCACGTGCCCACATGGCTGTATCTTGGATTTGGGGAGAGGTGATTGTGTCACAGATATAATCATTATAAGCCTTGTCCAGTGCAATCAGAATGCGTAGTGAGAACAGTGGATTTCAAGAAGAGGATCCGTCCTCTGTCATTATATGACAGCGGTATCTCCTATGCACTTGGAGACACGTTCACGCCTCACAAATTTATAGTTATAATGATTGATCGAATAGAAAATGATTTTCTTTGTCGAATAATTAAGCGAAATGCGGTCTCAAGTATTAAAGCATAGATGCCTAGTCCATAATGGGAGAACACTGAATTTCATGCCGAAGACTAAGGCCGGGAGATGGTATATAGAAGGACTGTACCCATATGAAATTCGGGAGCCTAAATCACTACAAAAAAATGCGGAATTTGCACCAAATTTAGGAATGATTTTTTTTTAATCTTTTGGAACGATTGAAAATTGAAAAAAATCAATTTGATATGGATTTTGGAACGGTTTACGTTTCGTCATTATAGATGACGTTCCTAAAAATTAGGAATGATTTGTGCAAGACAGTTCCTAAATTAGAACGGGTATTGTACCATATTATTCTTGACCGTTCCTAATAGTGTATTTGAATATGAAAATTTGATGATTGATTGGAACACAATTAATAAGTTTTGGAACGGTTTTTGGAATACGCTTGGCTGAAATTAGAAACTGTTGTTATTTAAGATGGTGAGATATTGAGGAACGGTTATTGGAATTGTATTGTATGCATTTTTTGGAATACTATAAGGCCTGATTTATTATTTATTTGGAACGCTCTCTTGTAATGATTTCAGAAGTATTTCTTAAAACACATTATGGTGTATGGATTAGTTTGATTTGGAATATATTTAGGTCGGTTATTCCTGTTTAGAAATACTTTTTTAGACTGTTTTAACAATGATTTTTGAAAAGGTGTTGTTTTTTAAATTTGTAGCATTTTGTTAGCAATTACTAAGATCGTTCTTAATTTTTTAATTATACAATTTAAATAATAATTTATAATTAATTATTAAATTTAATTATATGTATGAGTTTAATTAATTGAATAAATATTAAATAATAGATTGCAATAAATTTTATGAAACATGAATAATTAGCACAAAATATTATATTAAAATAAAAACTATTCAATTACAAAATATAAAAAATAAAATAAAATCTAATCTAAACCCTCCTCATCAGCGACGTCTATATCGTCCTCGTTCGGGAGAGAATGTCCTCATACCACCACATTGCTGCACTCGTAGAATTTGCGGTCAAACATGAAAGAACATGTTAATTAGTAATATTTAAAATAAAATAATATTAAAATAAAAGGACATTGTGATTCTTATACTAGATATATTCTAAATTACAAAAATAATTATACAATTTCATATTAAATTACAGAAAATACAAAATAATGATAATCACATATACAACAATTACATAATATTTCCAAATAATTATAGAAGATTACAGAAATAATTTTAAAAAATTACAGGCAAACTATAGAAAATCTCACAGTAATTACAAAAAATTGCAAGAATAATAACAGAAAATAATGCAGTAATTATAGAAAATTACACATTAATTACATAAAAACATTTCTGAAGATATTTTCACATATATTTTCAGAAAATACTTTCGGAAAATATTTTTCCAAATAATTTAGAAAATATTTAACAAAAAGTCACATATATTGACACATATTATTTCTGAAATAAGAAAAAAATAACAAATGTATGTTAACATATATTTTCAAATCTATTAGACAAACATTTACCAAAAAATAATAAAAAATAACCTGTAAAAATAACCTGAGAAAGAGATAGAGAGAGAGAGAGAGAGAGAGAGAGAGAGAGGTGGAGGATGGCGGAGGACGACTGCTCACCACGAAGGCTAGCGACGAGGAGAGGAAGGGATGCACACAAGAGAAAGAAGGAGAAAAGAGGGAAAGTAAGAAAAAAATCGGCTAAGTGTCAGTTATATATTAAAATTTTGGAACAGTCAGGTATTAAAAGTCCGTTCCAACGACCGTTTCTAAATAAATAACACGGCATTGTTTTATGTAGAGTGAACTGATCAGGTTTTGGACACATTTTAGAATGATCATATACTAAAATAACAGTTCCTAAAATCATTCCTAAGAGGGCATTAAAAATGACCATTCCTATGTTTAATAAACCGCTCTAATTTAACTGCCAAATATATATTTCTTCTCAACTAAAAAAATTAATAATGAAGGAAAAATCGTTCTGAACATGTTAATAATCAAAGAAAAGTAGAGCATAAATTAATTAAGACCATTGGAAATTTATAATTTTTATCGTGAAATTGATACATGTTCATAAGGCCAAATATATTTGTATACCCGAAATTGTTAATCTTACACAATCAAACTGTTAAAATTTTGATCGGACTGTTAGATATGATAAAATCGAGAAAAGACTACATTTGAAGTTTTGGACATTTTTGTAGTACAGATACTGAGATAACATATCTGATTCATGATCAGTGAGGATCAAAATGGTGTAACCTTCAATAAGGTCATGTAATTTTAAATCAAACCGTCAGATATATTCAAATAGACAGAATCTTATACGTGTTTAAATTTGAAATTAATCGATCCAGCTAGTGGATGTTGAGATATAATAATCGAAACGTACACTATATATTTTCTATACACATTTTGGAACGGTTATCAACAACTTTTGGAACGGTAATGATAATTTATAATTAGGAATGGTAACTGAATGTAGTTAGGAACGATTTTTTAAAAATATAATTAGGAACGATTATTTAATATATAACCGTTTCAGGTTTTATTTTTTTTTCCATTTTTTTCGAAAAGTGTCAAATGAAATTATGTTGGAACTCATTTTGAAACGATAAAATTGAAAAAATCGTTCCAACAAATGAATTTCCCTCCTTTTTTTGGCAGGAGTGGGACGAGTATTGGAACGGTAAAATTGAAACAAACCATTTCAAATTAAAATTTCACCAATGTACCATACAGGTTGAAACTGATTGTGGCGGAACAACAATTTTAAAAAAAAATGTTCGCAGTGAAAAAAAAATACAAATTTTATAAGTGATTCTAAATGAAATGAAAGTAACATACATATATATATATATATATATATAACATTTTGGAGTGGGCACTGAAATGGTGTTTGGAACTCCAAAAATAAACCTTATAGTATAGCCGTTGCAACACATTTAGGAACAGGTCCTGAAACATGTGTAGGAATGGCAAAGTTGTAACGTCGTTGGAACAGTTATTGTAATACCACATTTTCAATCCATGAAGGCTGTGACGAATTGTAACTCACTATGAAGTGTTTCTTGGAACACATACAGTTTCCCACAAATACTATATTTAGGAGCAGACATTGCAATACAAGTTTTTCTAAGTACTTAAACCGTCTCAAATTGCATCTCATTTTGTAATGGTTTTCTCAACTGTCTATTTTTCACGGACGTTAGACCTCATTTTGGAACAGTAAGTATGTGGAATTGGCGGGGCCTTCCAATGTTTGTGCAACCGTTCCAAACTATGTTACAATATGTTACCTTTTCAAAGTTGGCAAGGCCATAGGAACACAACTTTTGTAACACTAAATTTGAAATTGTTCTAGTAATGATATGGCCATTCCAAACATAAATGATGCAATTTAATAGGATCCTAATGTCAACACACTAGTTCCGTTCCTCAAGAATTCCAACGACCGTTCCAATTAGGAACAATTTTTGGAACGATCGCGTTATGCGCTCCAAATCTTGCATTTTTGTAGCGAATGTTCACACGGATATTCACCTAGTCTCTCGTGCCATAAATCGTTGCTAGACGACCACCAATGGTAGTGGGCTTTCTGATCAATGGTTGATCAACAATGATTGATTGAATTGGATTTAATTAATCGGTAATATTGGACACTAGCCCAAGTCTAGTTGAAAGGTGAACTTAAAGAGTTACACACAAATCACCAATGAAGGACAAGGAATTAATTTGAAATTAATTTCAGAAGATCGAAATAATTGTATTGTTTACATGTGGGATGATCCATTCGATGGATTACCCAAGATTAAATTAATTGGATTATTTTAATTGAATTTATCTTAATTAATAAATTAAATTTATTAATTAGAGAAGTTGGGTTATGCCTTTAATTGGATTAGTGACATTAAGCTTAATTCAGTTTGAGTTTTACTACATCGGAATTAATTAAATTTATTGGGCCTTAGATTTATTTGAATTTAATTAAGATGAAACTTAGACTATTAAATTAAGACTAATTGCCAAAGAGTTTTTTTTTTTTTTTGGGTAAATGTAATTTGCATTAAAAGAAAAATATAGTACAACAGTGCTCCTCATCAGGCGTCTCCCTCGACAGGCCAAAGGATACGCCACAGTTTATACAATGCACACGTACTAACAGAGCTAGGTAACTTAATACTGAGAGTACGCTAACGGCATCTTCCACAATTAAGTTAGCCACAATGCCCGAGGGCCTCTTCTCATGCTCAAAACGTCTCAAGTTCCTCTCCCTCCAAATATGGTAGATGCACAAACCAAGCAGGGTACGGTAGGCTATGTTGATGATGTGTTTCCTCACCATTTCCTCGCTCCCCATTCAATATCTCTAGCCCAATCCCGATTAGGCTAATGGAATCGTACAATGCGCTGAACAATGCTAAGGCAACGTCTACTGAAGCTGTAATGGAAGAACAGGTGGTTATGAGATTCCACCATATCTTCATTGCATAGCACGCAATACCCAAGGTGGGATAGCCACGGTTTATCCGTCGTCGCTAGCTTCTCCAAAACAGCAAGCCAAAGTATGAAAAAATGTCAAGGAATCTTCAAAGGACCCAAAAGTAGTAAAGTCCAACCTACTTACAGTCCTGCTGGTACCATAAGCCCATAGAGCTCCTGGGTAGTGGGTCTCCTGCTCAAACATTTTCATACAATACGATCATTCCCTCCATGGATCGGCTTTAGTGCTGTGTAATCTCTAAGCACTCTATGTCAATGATGATGGGCCAGTGTCATTGCCCTTCCCTAATAACATTGCTAACCTTCGTTTCGCCCGATAGCTCGAGGAGATTAGGTCCATGTGGGAATCTATCAATGAGGGGTCCGAGGTGGTTCCATGGGTCCTTCCAAAAATAGTAGCTCCGTCCATCTCCAATCTAGTAGTCAACCATAGGTCGAAGTACACTGTATAGTCGTAGCATCTTCCTCCAGCCCCACGATCCCCCACGATCAATAACAGTCTAAATGGAGGTATCCTGTAATCTCCCTTGGTAAAGCCACTCCACCCAGATAGAGGTCCTGTCGCATCGGATGACGTCACACAGTTTTTACACATCAGTGCACGATTACGAGTACCTATATCTCTAAGCCCTAGTCCACCCCCCTCCTTCGGCTTACATACCTTCTTCTACGCTACTTTTGCATAGCCACTAGTTGTCGTGCCTTTCCAAAAAAATGCCCGCAGACGCTTCTCGATGTCCTTAATGATCCCTTTAGGTATTATGAATGCAGACGCCCAATAAATGCTCAGAGCCATAAGAATGGATTTAATGATTTGCACCCTCCCCACATATAAAAGTGCCAATCCCTCCCAACCATTAGTACGTTCCTCAATCTTTATCAATAATGGTTGGCAATCAGAAATAGATAATCTTGAAGAGATCAAGGGGAGACCCAAATACCTCATCGGAAGGTGACCCTCCTGGAATCTTAGCACCACTAGCAACTCCTCTCTCATATTCTAGGCTGACCTGGAAATAATGAAATGACTCTTCTCAACGTTGAGACGAAACTCCGACCAATCAGCAAACCGATCCAGCCCATCTTTTAACACTTAAATATAGTTTGTATTAGCTCAACAAAAGAGGAGTAAGTCATCAGCAAACCCCAACTGAAAAACCCGTGAAGCCTCACACTTCCAATGGAATGTGAAGCTCATATCCTGCTCCATCAACTGCAATAATCCCATGTGCATGACCTCCATCACAAGCACAAAGAGATACGGCGATAGTGGATCTCCCTGTCTAAGTCCTCTAGCACCCGCAAAGAATCCATGTGGTTTTCGATTCATTTCCACTAAAAACAATGGAGATGTGACACACTCCTCGATCCACCTACAAAATGCCTCTGGAAAACCAAATAACTGCAGTACCAATAACAGAAAATCCCACTTCATAGTGTCGTAGGCCTTGCGAATATCAATTTTCAATGCACATCTAGGTGGCAGCCGTCTGGTTATAGCCTGTGAAAAGCTCCTGTGCTAGCATAATGTTATCCCCAATTCTCCGACCCGGGGCAAAGGCACCCTGATAAGGGCTAATAAGCTTGTCCAAAACCACACTGAATCTTTGGACGATAAGTTTTGCAATAATTTTATACAATACATTGCAGCATGAGATAGGACGGAAATCACTAATTGACATAGGAGTGTGTACCTTGGGGATAAGCACCAAAAGCGTGCTATTGATTTGGTTAAGACGCCTCCCCGTAGAAAAAAAATCCAATACCGCTTTGATGACCTCCTGTCCCACCACTAGCCAAGCGGCTTTGTAAAAGCCTAATGAGTACTCATCCGGTCCCGGTGCTTTATCCTCAGCAATATCGAAAACGACAGTTTTGACATCATCTGCAGTGAAGGCTCGACAAGCTGGGTAACCTCCTCTTTTGTCAAAATATGCCTCGCCCAAAGTCTAAGATAACGAAGGTCCATACGCTGCTGACGCCTGTCTCCACCTAACAAGGATTGATAGTAGGTGACAAACTCATGAGTGACTCCATCCAGCTCCGTGTGTGTCACTCCCTGGGCATCATTAAACTGCATGATCCGTCGTGCCATCCTTCTCCGGGCAATCTTTTGAAAGAAAACCCTAGAATATTGGTCACCTCCCTTCTTCCATTGGATCTTAGCCCGCTGCTGTAAAATGATCTGCTCGAACTTAGCCACCTTAGCATAAACAAGCCAACAACAATGCTCCAAGAAAAGGAAGAGCTCATCCTGTTTGCTCGAGCTAACCATTATTTCAGCCTTCTCAAGAAAACTCTTCGCCAACTGAAAATTGTGTGATAAGTCCCCCTTTTTCCTCCTCTGCTCCTGAAAAATAAGCTTAAGTGCCTTGAGCTTCCGAGTAATAGAAAATATAGGGCCTCCGACAATCTCATGGTGCCAGATATTCTACACGGTGGGAATAAAGCTTGGTGAGAGAGCAAAGTAGTTTTCAAATCGAAACATACCTCCGAACTGTTGCTGACTATCCCCGTGAATCACCACCGATGAGTGGTCCGATGTGCGAGAGGTGAGGCAAGAATAGAAGGCCATCGGGAACCTCATTGTCCAGGTATCATTAGTGAGCATCCGATCCAGCCATTTCCATAGGTTGCGTGGGTTGGCACTCCTGTTATGCCATTTGTATCATTCCCCCTGCAAGGTAATGGCAAGAGAGCAGCATTCTGAATACACGTGTTAAACTCTTCCATCGCCAACCTTATATCACCAGACGTACCACAGACCTCATTAAGATCCCTGACCGCATTGAAGTCACCTCCAACAAATCAGGAAATATCCGCACACTGTAGAGCCAAGGATTCTAGAGAGCCCCATAAATCCCGCCTGTTTGGGACCTCAGTGACACCATACACAACAGTAACTGCAACAGATTCATGCAATGCCCTCATAGTGACTCGACAATGTATAAACTGGGTTCCCACCTCGATGACATCCACATCAACAAAATTGTCATCCCACGCAATCCAAATACAGTTAGCCACCGAAATTGGATCCACAAACTATTTCCATTGGGGCATCAAAAAAGACTGAATGCAAGTAATATTATTCAAGCAAACACGAGTTTTAAGGTGTCCAACAACGTGTAACCTGAATTCAGCAACAAGATCTTTCACTGCTAGCTGGTGATCCCTCTTATTCAAGCCACGAACATTTCAGACTGCTATATTTAACATGGATCACTGGTCATGGGGCTAATTGGCTTAGGACCCCCAGTCAAATCATCTGCACTGTCAAGAAGGGTTAATGCATCAAAAGTATTGTATATGACCAGCGCCTTACTCTTATCCTCACGACTCGGACCCCCACGCGAACTACAGCTCTCATGAAAATCATCTGACTCCGCCTCCTCACGAGGAGGCACTGGTGGCACATGAGGAGGCCCAGAATGCTCAACGCCCACATTAGTCTCCTCCCTCCTCAGTCGTGAGCTAGTGGCTTTAAGAACGTAGACTGACACAAGTGGATTGCTTGATTTCATCGGTTTGCTCAGCAAACAACTTTCAATAGAATGACCCAAACTCATACAACCCGTACATTTGGGGGGTACCCATTCATATTCAACATCTATTTTACATGGCGTTTCACCTCCATCCTCGCCTGGAGTCATGATAATAATATGTTTAGGAAGTTTGCAGCTGACGTCCAGCATGATGCATACACAAGCGAAATCCAGCCTCGTGCATGCTCTCGTGATAGCATTCGGATAAAGAGGTTTCCGATACCACTTGCTACCGTACTTAACCCTTATGTTGTCCACAGTTCTATTGACAGGTGTTTCAACTTGATCCACACGAGAACCTATGTGTGCTTTCTCAGTGCCATCCCTGGCTCCCATTTCTAAAGTACGATAGGTTGTCCCTGAAACAACCAGGGGCCGCCTTTGATAACTTCTTCCATATCAATAATCGACTTGAACTGGAAGAAGAAAAAATCATTTGTTGTGGCTATCACCTCTCTCAATCCCGGCCAAATCGACTCAACAAATTCTTTTAGATGGTGGTAATATGGCATTTTACCAAGCAAGTACCCCACGGCTGTCGCCTTCCACCGTCGGGACCCCTCCCGAATAGTTTCCAACGTTTGACGAACAATCACTTCTCCATTTTGCATCGTTGGAGCCACATACGTCCAAGTTTTTCGGGAAGAATTGTTAGAAGTATGTGCAATTTTATCATCAAATGTTGCATTTTTATAGCATGCATGCAACGGCACATTTCCGACAAATAATCCGGTTTGCGAAGAGTGTACCTTATCCACACGTGTATTTCCAAGCGTAGATTTTTTTGCCAAAATTTCAGTTTCCATTGGCCGGACAGTAGTCGCCGCCGGCAGAGCAGGTTCAGTCATCGGAAACTGGGTAGTCATCATCTCCGTTGAGTCAGCAATCCCCCCCATCTGAACTGGAATCGTCAGAGAAGCATAAGCAGTCGGAATTCGAACAGTCGCTGGCAGAAAAGAGAAAACTGCAGTCGCTGGTCATTTTTCAGTTGCAGCAGTTGGCACTCTCTCGTTGAAGCCACCTGCTCCGATTTTGCACTGTTCGAATCCCCCATCGCCGGCGGAAGAAGGCAACGCCAGGCTTTTCATATTCCGGCTGCAAATGGTTGCTCCACCGCCAGTTCTCGTTCACGGCCAAATCTCGTCTCCCATTGAAATTTGAGGTTCTTCAATATTTCAATGCAGTCAACATCACCATCATCCACAACTTTGTTGGCCAGAGGGAGGAACTTGTGGATATTAAAGTCGCAACTCGCAGGCGAGGAAGAGCATCCGCCATTGACGACGCTTGAGTTTCCTTCACCAAACCCTAGCAAAGGCGGCCGTTGGGAATCGTCGTCTTCAAACATCAAGATCCCTTCCTTTTTCCATTGGGTCGACCTACCAGCCTCGGCGA
This sequence comes from Sesamum indicum, assembly GCF_000512975.1. Classification (NCBI taxonomy): domain Eukaryota; kingdom Viridiplantae; phylum Streptophyta; class Magnoliopsida; order Lamiales; family Pedaliaceae; genus Sesamum; species Sesamum indicum. The sequence continues at coordinate 3,318,657 of NC_026160.1, forward strand.
CTATTGGACTCCTCTCAGCCGACAACAAAAAGACGTTTTCATTTGGTGACTTTTTGATTCCTCCAAACCTTAATTTAGGCGGCGCAGTTTCAATCCCGTTTACAGACCTTAATAACCCATTTTTCACCCCCAACACACCAGCCCCTGCTTCCCGAACATCTGGGTTCACTTCCTCCGGCAACCGATCGTCTTCTCCGGCCAGAAATCCCATGCCCGACTTTTCATATTCAGCGCCTAAAGTGTGCGGTTTGCCATGGGTGTCTTCAGAATCGTTCCTCTCGACAACCGACTAGTTTTCCGACGTCCTTGTCTTCCACCGGTGTGTCTCACTGTCCTCTAACTCGCCGGTGACATGCATGGAAGAAGATGCATTAGTGTGTGAAATTTGTGGTGTGCGATAGAGAAGAGAGAGAATTTGGAGAGTCCATTTTTTTTTAATTAGCCAAAGAGTCGACTTCTATTGTTGGAAGAAGGGTTGGTCAAATTGCACATTTGGAAAGTGCAAACATGACCATACTTGGAGCACTTCTCTATATAGCATGATTTGATCATACCATATAGTAAAAGAGTTGTCTTGTAGGTAGATGGAATGTATCTAGACACATTTCCATCTCCCCATATAAAGCGTATTTATGTGTGTGATCTTCATCATTCATAAAACAACACAGTTGAATGTAAAAAACACACACTCCAACTCTCTCCACTAGAACTCTCAGCCCTCCGACTTTCTTTCCCTCTCATTCCTCTAATTCTCTAACTCTCACTGATCTAGGACCAAGTATAGAGTTGTAGAGAATTTTTTATGAAGAGAATACACTAATTAACAGTGTAGTTCTCTTTCATCATCTTCTAACTGATTTTGATTTCTTCTAGCAAAGAGATCAAAACCATCTTGCCATGGTGTTGTGTGGATTAGCTTTAGAGGGATTCTACTTTGTAGCCGAGGATGAACAAGGGTCGAACATACATCGCCAATTTAAACAAAAAACGAAAGAGGTAAAGTTTCATTTAAATGTTGTATCTCTTTTGTTCATTTATATATAGCCTTGTACGTTGGAATTTTTTTGTTTTATTTTTCATTACACATACTACATCTGACGCTCGGGAACACCAAGGGTACATCCCTTGGTTGGTCGCAGAATTATTTTAATTAAGTATATTTCCTCACTTGTCATTATAATTTTCCTCATTTCAGCTCGCACGTTCCCGAACCGATCCGATTGCTTTTCCTTCAAGCACATAAAAAACACGCATGCTTACATCCGAATCCCAAACTTTGTTTATTGGAGAGATTACAAAGAGGACTAGGGAGAGAAATTTGGGGCTTAGAGAAAACTTGGCCTTTTTTCTTTTTGACCAACTGTGCAACTAACTTGTCCTTATTCAACTAATTGACAAAATGCAGGACTATTTTGTATAAATCTATAAAGTGGAGGAGTCTTTTTTAAAATGGTCTATCCTAAGGGAATAAGTTTGCAATTTTTCTTCTTTTAAACTTTTAGCTCAACTGATAATCTTACATTTTCTCTCAAAACTCATCATCCTCCAACAATAGCGACGCTTTTCTACTAATGGAGTCGCGGGCATCTAACGTACTCCTACTCACCAGCTATTAGACAAGAACTATAAACAAGCAGCATAGCTAATAACCAAATATCATTTCCCAGAATGTAATGTTGTCACACTATAGCTGCTGACATTCTCAGCATCTTTAATCTAACAGTCCCGGAAACGTTCCGGTTGAACATAACTGTATACAAACTACTAATGAAAGAACTGAATTATACTAAGATATGTAATGGGATTAGACGGGGCTCGAATGACTTCTAGTAAAATCTTTAAGCTACAAAAATTATTATAACAGCAATACGTCCCCAGGACTCGGGTTAGATATCAAAATTTTCAACATCCATCCTCGTCCTATACCTCATTCTACCTTCTTTTCCCTGGGCCTGCCCGTTGGGATTCGGCTGAGGACGCGAGAATCTAGCTTCCGGAAATTGAATTGGAGCTGCTCCAGTACTTTCTTCAGGAAGCTATCAACTTCATCTTCGTATTTTTCGTACAGGGCAGGCAGCGTGTGGGCAGCCACAAAAGCTTAACAGACAAATAAGAAAGTTTGTGAGAACATCAGAATCAATATTTATATACATAGTTTGCATGCATAGTTGGCATTAATATCACCAGTGCAGATCCAAACGAAGCATATTGTAAGTTACAATATATCTTTTCTTTGGATGTAGGTAGAATTATGAGAAAAACAAAGTTGCTATACAGGTTAAAATATCTAAAAATTTGCACTTGTATAAACAGTTCATTTCATTCTCAGAGGTTTGTCTTTAGTTTTCCTTTGAGGACAAACAAAAAAAAGGTTTCTCTTGCAGCTTTTCTTCACCAAAATTAAGGTACAAACATAATATACTAGGTTACAATAAGCCAAAACATTGATGGAGGATGCAAACTTTCCCAAGTTGAAGTTATTCACAGGTATAACAGGCCACATGCAAACTAAACAATCAACTTAGCTGCAAACATCAAAATTATGGTCTATAAGGCATACAAATCACCTAAAATCATAAGGACATCTTGGTTTCTCAGTTTGTTTATCCCACTATACTCGTCTTCTCTAAAAGTCAACAAATAAGTGATTTGATTGCAAACTTTGCCCCTCTTCTAAATATAACTAACTAGCTTTTGATCCGGCCGTTGCAACTTAATTGCAGTTTACTTATTAAATTTATATAATTATTAACGCGATTTTGGTAAAAATGAAAAATATTTTAACTTGTCTTATCTTTTAGAAAACGTGAACCCGAATACTATTTAGGAGATTAAGGGAGCAATTCATGTGATTATTAGTAAGAAATCTTACACAGGTATAGCAAAGTGAAAAAATTGCAAAAGCTCCCAATAATAGCAGCAGCCCACAAGCTAGCAACAACCTGCAAGTACCATCAGGGTGTTAAACTGAGTTTATCCTTGAAAGATCACCAATAAAAAAAGCAGAAACAATGTTGCAATACGTTCAAATGCACTGTCAATGTTCAATATCATGGAAAGAAAAATGGGAAAATACTTCAGTTGAGACGCACAAATCAACCATTTTCCATTGATTTAATACCACTATTTTTTTCCCTTGCATATAAGGTCAATTAGTTGCATTGCATACTGGTGTTCATATACTACATAATGTGCAAAGAGAACGAGAGATTCTAAATCCAGGATTTCTATTAGAAGATCTTAAAAATGAAGAAAACATTACTTTATCATGGCAAACTCAGAAATGGATCAAACAGATATTACAATCAGAAAATTCTTCTTTTAAAGTGTCAGGTAGAAATATTATAGGTGTCTCAATGTCTCGTCGTGAAGGTGCACAAGACATGACATTTCTACATGAAATAGAAGTACTTGAAACATTTTGATTACGAAGTGAAGAGTAGTGTTCATTCTTCCCCTTTAATAGATCGGAAAATAGATATGGAGAGATAAAGTAAGAATTATTGCTAAGGCTCCTTGTTTCTACAATTTTATTGCAACATGATCATTATATAATCCACAACAGCAAATATCAATAAGAGCAGGAGGAGCTGATGCATCGGCAAGTGCCTTCATCAATCTGTGACAATGAACACAGTTAACTGCATGGATTACTAGAGTCTAACTACATTATGCATGCCGCTATTAGCCTATTATAATGAACAACTCCATGTGATGGTAAAACATGGACATTAAATAGGCACTTTGGTGCGTCATTGACGACTCAAACAAAAAAGAACATAAAGAGAGAACAAAGAAGACCACGTCAAACTCATCCCAATCCATTAGAATATTAGTACTTGCAACTATGTTGATCAAAGAAATTGAAGGGGGAAAAGTCAAAAGTCAAAAAATGAAACACCGAAAAAGAAAAAAAATTACCACTAGAAATTGCTTTACATTTCCGGAACAGGCAACATCCTGCAAACAGCCTAAACCACGATTCACCTCAGATCCTATCAACTTGCCAATGTTGGCACAAAACTCCTCCCGCAAAACAAGTCGAGGGACTTGAGATGGAGATCTGTCAGCATTGATAGGTTACAGCAATTAGAAATGCAGTGAAATGCCGCCACTACCAGAAAGCAGCATACAAGTCTATATTACCTATTTAATACGCCTGAAAAATTTTTCCAGAAAAATTGAGCAACCATGCCAACAACCAGCACAAAGCAGAGAATTGAAATAAAATGGTAATTGAGCCATTCGAAAATCATCCAAATGGATGTTGCACCACTTAGAAAACTAGCTGACATCTTCTTGTTCCTCCATAAAAGCACATCAGCAGCTGCACATTCAAGTGAGCTAGGTAAGTTAGAAAGAGGTTGATCTTAGTGATGATAACATTGATACCAACATGTGAAGAAATCCTACATTTGCCACCACCCAAAATATGGTGAACTGGTTTTTGACGCCCAAACAATCTGTTGATATGAGAAGTTACAAAGTCTGACTTCTCCTCCTCAGAAAATGACAAATTTTTGTGCTTTGAAACACTATCAGAAAATGTTTCCATGAGATTGTTCACAAGATCCTCGGCTTTTGTTCCCTCAGGCATATTTCTGCACGTGAAAATAGAACAAGGAAACAGCAGTCAAGAATAGGCTCGCCTTTCCAATTCAGCAGTAGCTTTCTCAACTTGGAGAAAGTCAGATGAGGACATCACAACATTGTGTTTTTCACAATTTCATGTCCCAGATTGTGTAAAAGCTATTCATCAACATATCAAGTCTTAAGTTATGGCAACTGAAATTGTTTCATCTGTTTTGTTTCGGAAAACTCTTGAATACTACCGGAAATTCAACAATTATCCTTTTAAACTGAAGTTTCATAATGCAGCTCACCAAACCTGGCAAATTTAAGAGAGCTTCACAGACAAATACAACTATAGCAAGAACCATAAAAGATAAAATCAAACAACACAACAAGATAAAGAAAGAGTTATAACTTGAAGAATGCAAAAGCTCTACAGGGAGCCTGACATGCTAAAATGTCCATGAATCAGCAAATTATGCATAGCAGTGACGCCAAATATACTAAAAACTAAATATAATTCAGATGTACTGAAGCATTTTCATTTAAAAAACTGTCATCAAACTTAAAAAATTTGAAATCCCAGATGCCGTCGTGGTTTAAAAAAAATGCAAGAAACACAAACTAAAAACCAACCCGGATTGGCATAGCAAAATTATAATGAATAATAAATCAAAACATGTTTAGAATTCTGTATCAACTAAAACTTCACACATCAACATCCACCACCCCACCCCCACCCACCACTCCAAACTAACAAAAGAAACCAATAACACATAAAAATAGCAATTTCCACCAACCCCAGAACAAAACATACGCACAGAAAACATGCAAAGGTAAACCCAATTAAAAAAAAAAAAAAAACAAACACACAGATTTCCCAGAAAACAAAATATATATATATAGAGAGCGAGAGCGAGAGAAAAATCCCATCTCAAAAAAAATTCCAGAGCATTTCAGAACAACAACAGAGATGAAAAAAAGCAGACGCCAACATGATTCATGCAAAGCAACTAAAAAACCCAACAAGGAACAAAAATGGCCAACTTTACCAGACCCTCTAATTTGAAAATGGAAGAAGAGAAAGAAAGAAAAAACTAACCCGGCGGAGAAAGGCGAAAAGGCAGACTCTTTTTACGGGAAACGATACTTCTACTCCACAGATCGATATCCCTCCTTTATACTTACTCATTACTCACTTTTTCTTTCTTTTCTAATATTCCTTCAAAATTTTTCACTAATTACCATGTTTGAGTTTATAATAATTTAGCAGTATTTGATTTCATGCTCTTATCCCATCCCAAAAAAAAATAAATAAATCATACTCTTATATAAATAAAAGAATATGTAAAGAAAATGTCATTTATAGAAATTAATTTAAATTTAAATTTACTACAAAGCGTATTAAATTCAGTTTAAAATATCATTCAATATAATCTATATTATTGTAAACCAAAGGGATATTTTTAAACTCAAAAGTTGTAGTTTTGATAAAGTTAAAATATGTTTTGTCCCCCTAAATTATTTATAAAGGTAAATATGTTTTGTCCTCTTAAAATATGATTGATGTACAATTTACTCTTCTAAATTAACAAACGTAATACTTACCTTTAATAATTAAAATTTTGGATAGTATTTCCTTATATTATATATATAGTTCAATAATAATTTTTCATTTTAAATTTAATCAAAAAATATCTTTTAATTACAAAAAAATAAAGTATAATTGATGAGTTAAATAGTTCGAATTTATTATATTTATGGACTCAAAATTAAGTAATGGGGTTAATTATTTTTTATTAATAAAAAATAAATAAATTATATTAAAATAGTTTACTTTAATATAATAATAAAAATATTATGAGTTCGGTTTCGAATTAAAAAATTATTTTTTTTAAAAAATCTACCCAAGTCACGGTTTGAAACCGCGACTTTGTGTCGTGGGTGAAATCCACGACATCATGTCATGGTTTTCATCCCCGACTTGTGAATCGCATTATTTTATTTTTATTTTTTTTATAAATTAATTATATTTAATTAATTTTTAAAATTATATTAATTTTAAAAATACAATGAAACATACAAATGTAATAGTGTAAAAACAATTCTAAAAAAATGCAATGAACTATACTGATAAGTTTGTCACAGTGTTGGAACCCTTCGATTGAAACCCGAGGCCAGATTTAGAATTTAGGAAAAAATGCAAGTAATTCTTGTGATACTATAAATGTATAAATTATTATTTTAAAAAACTTTTATGTCATAGTGCCTAGTATTAAAAAAAAAACAGCACTTTTCGTTCACAAACTTGGTTTGTGACACCACCCCTTAACTTAAATTAATGTTTATTTTAAATGTATTGTATTGATTTATTTTATTTTTATTCATAGTATATTTGAAAGTGTGAACGACTATTTGTTATATATGTACATAAATAACGTGCTACAAAGACTAATAATTAAAAATAAATAAATAAAGAATATGCCTCAAATATCTATCTGAAGTATGTTATAAAATAATGGGTTAAATACACTTTATTCCATTAGACTATGCATCATGTGGTGTTCAAATTTCTAAACTAATAAAATGTGACGTTTAAAAAAATATTAGCCAACAAAAAAATATGTTTAATAAGGACAATTTTGTTCAAATATTCATTTCAAAGGGGGAATGATAAATTAATTTTCTTAGAGACCTAAATGTGATATTGTGCATAATTTAAGGGAGCAAAATGTATTTAATTCTAAAATAATTTACCTTGAAATCAAGTAGAAAATATTAAAAATATATAAATAACATAAGAATTAATCATAGGGAGAACTATTAAAAATAAAAAATATAAAGTAACAAATGCTTTGTAATTTGAATACAATGAAATAAAGAAAAAAAATAATGTAATTATACTAGCAATAGTACATTTGAAATTCTTTTGTGACTAAATTTTTTATACTAAAAAAGTACGAAGAAAATGAATATCTTTAAAAATTAATTAATTTTAAATATAATATTTTTGTATCAATATTTAGAATAAAATAATAGGAAAAGTACGAAGAGTACGTAGACATATACTAAAAGTTGAAATCGCTTTGGAAAATGTGAGATTCTTTTACCAATTTTAAAGCCATATAGCTTTGGTATAAATTGTACGTGTTTGTACCCCACCCCACCACTTACCTGCCTCCTATTTCCGTTGATTTAATTATTTTAATATTATAAAAAAGAATAAATATATAACAACTTTTGAAAAAAATAATATAAATATAGTTCTATGACTTGGAATTTGTTTTTTAATATATGCACAGAATAATGGAAATCTCATTTTTTTTATCTCTTCTTCCATTTTATTTAGGAAAAATCGTGGTCAGACTGGAGTGTATTTTTTTAAATATATTTATTATTATTATTATTATTATTATTATTGATACACATTAGTAAAAAAATATATAAAATTATAAGGGCAAAAGAGTAATTGGATATATAGGAGGCACACCATAAGTACATAAAACCTATCACACCATATAATTTCCAACACCCCTATAAATACCAAAATACTAATTTTTTAATAAAAGGGTTACTATTCATTGACAAGACCCCTCATTCTGGAGAAGAACTCATTTTGCGGAAATTATATTTCACATGGTGTAAAATTCCGTCGTGGTAAAATCCCGACTTATTCCCTAGCAAAAAAACCTCGACCACATCATTGGCGCCGTCTGTGGGAACAAATTTCACCTCGACGTTGAGCATGCACACCAGGTCCCGAGCCCGTGACGTACACGATCTAGACGCAATACGAGAAGCCCAAGCGAGCGGAATGGAACAGAACCCCCCTGGCGAACAGTCAGTTCCTCAGGAGGTAACCCCCCTAACGCACCAGCAAACACCCCTCAATGGGGGACTCCCCTCGTCACATCAAAAATCTTCGGCCGTGCCCCCAACCCGAGTGCTCCCCTCGGAGGTTCCACCCCAAGAACCGATGATCCGGCTGACACAGGAGGCCTTGCTAGCCTTGATACAAGACGCGTCTACACGAGCTGCAGCTCAAGCCGTGGCCCAATTTGTGGCGCAACAACCAGTGAACCCGCCCCCTCCTTCCCCTCGTAGAAGTCGAGAACTATCCTCGGCTCCCGAGGAGGAGGAGCAAAGGCGAGAGGAAGTAAATAGTCGGATTTCCAGACCCAAAGTTGCACAAACTCAAGATCGGAATC
>NC_026160.1:3327540-3329949 GCF_000512975.1 Sesamum indicum
CGCTCCCAGCTGGTCTCAAGGTGTCGAATCTGTCGGAGTATGATGGAACGGGAGACCCACAAGAACACTTAGACAAAATTTACGCCAAGATTGATTGGTACGATCTAAGTGACGCCGCTTACTGCAAGGTCTTCCGCACGACGCTGTCACAACGCGCATTAGCCTGGTTCAACCAACTGCCCGCTGGAACTATTTCTAGCCTCGAGCAATTGGTTCAACGTTTCTTGCACCACTTCCCCATGAACAAAAAGGTCCCAAAAACGGCGGCATATCTATTTACTATCCGTCAGAGGGAAGGCGAGACTCTGAGAGATTTCATGCAAAGGTTCGTAGATGCAGTGCATGAGGTTCCTCATGTTAACCAAGAGTTGTTAGCTAGTATTGTCCAACAGAATCTACAACCGGGAAGATTCAAAGAGTCTATAGCAGGCAAGCCCCCTAGCACTATGGAAGATTTACTCGTGCGCTCCCAGAAATACATCCGGATTGAGGAGTCTAATGCTTTGGATCCTTCCCTTAGCGGCAAAGGAAGGGTCGAGAAGAGGAAAAAGAGCCGAAAAAGAAAGAGGAACGCAAGCATGTGCCTCTGGCGGGGTTTGCTCACTATACCCCCTTGAATGCTCCCAGGGGGGAGATATTAATGGTGGCGGAACAGCAAGGGCTAATCAGTCAACGGCCGACAAAGATGAAAGATAACCCTAAGAGACTCAAATCCGACAAATATTGTCGTTTTCACCGAGACAGGGGACACACGACGGAGGAATGCCATCACCTGAAGAATGAGATAGAAAAATTGATCCAACGGGGACACTTAAAGGAGTATGTCAACCACTATGCAGAAGGACGCAATTTTGACCGTGGGCCGAATGTGCAAACTCCTCGTGACGATAACTATCCCACCGCAGGAGTCATCCTGTGACCTCAAAACGATCAACAAGCCATGCAGGAGGAGCTCAAAGTTCACGTAGCGGAAAAAAAAATATTTTTTGGCTAGTCACTTGTAATAGGAGAAAACTCGAGTAGTAGTTCGACATATCCTTATCCCCTTTTGATTTTTCCTAACACTTTGTATTTCGGAGTTTAAGTAATGAAGTTGGTTTTCTTGTAGTAGTCCCAACAAACGAGACGAATTTAGGCGTAGAGATCCTTGAAGTTTCACGAGGACCCTAGAGGCAAAAATCGTCATTGTCATATAGACAAAAGTCGCTATTGCCCCGGGACCCCCTAAACGGAACTTTCATTGAGATCCTCGTCAATAATGTTGCCCCGGAAACTTCACATCCCTTTGAAGTTGGTAAAAGACCGACTCCGGGACATGAAGTATCCTTTGAGGCAACATCCCCTTATCAAATCCTTGAGGCAATGTCCCCACATAAATATGTTGGACTCGCAAAGTTTTGCCCCCCTTTTCGAAGTTGGTAAAAACCTAACTCCAGGGCATGAGCAAAAACATCCCTTGAGGCAACATTCGACGAATAAAAGTCGTATGAGAACAAAACAACAACTTAGTAAGTGTAGCGACTACATTTACGAATATAGAATACTATCGAGTCACCTCCTAAGATTTTCAACCTAATGGATGATGAAAAAATCACCCCAAGAGGCAACGTCTTCAGAAAAGAAAAAAATACATCGCTTCACTTCCTCCAAAGTCTTGGGGGGCTCCATCACCACTTGTAAGAATTATTTATGGGGAGTCTCTCTTGAAAATGATGTCGAAATTCTCAAGACAAATGAAAAAATTTAGCGGATGAGATGAATAAACTCTGAATGACTCCTACTAATAGAAAATGAGAGCAAGTATTGTTAAAAATATTTGATGGTGTAGTGGTAGGAGTTCCTACTCACCATCCTTTTAACCTGGGTTCAAAACCCAGGTGACGCAAAAATTAGCACCTCCTCACAACACTTGAAGACTCAAGCCAAGCTTGAGGAGGGCTCGAATTACATCGCCTGGTGCGCTGCACTCCACCTGGTGCCCCCGCTCGAGGCAGTAGAGGGGGGTCGCCTCCCCCCAGCTCGAGGAACGGCCCTCCTCCCAGCCCGAGTCTCACGAGGCGCGCCTATCAACAGCGCGTCGTGTGGCTAGTAGTCCGCTGACTACGTCCGCCAATACCTCCGCTCGGCACCAATGCAGCGCGCCGAATATATCAGAGTCGGGAGGAACAAATCACAAAACAGTAAATTGCGCAACGCGAATTCAGAAAACCAAATTGCATTGAACTGAAAATGCGTATACAATGATCAACGATGCTAGAGCAAGGGGTTCGCCTTGAGGGGGACTCCAACACGTCACTAAACCAAGCTTCTTGAACTCATTCCCCCCTATAATAGGCTTAAAAAAATAAATCCTATCGCCTACACTAGACACTAGGAAAGCTGAAATTTGCAACTCAAGAGGCGTAACGT
>NC_026160.1:3330975-3332749 GCF_000512975.1 Sesamum indicum
CAATGTTTGACGATGTGCTTGAAGAAGAGATGAGCCGTCCCTTCTGCTGTAACGTGTTTGGGTGCTGCGATAAATGTAACATATTTTGATAAACGATCTACCACGACGATGATAGAGCCTAAGTTCTCGACCTTAGGCAATCCAGAGATGTAATCCATGGAGACGCTCTCCCATGGACGCTTTGGGATGGGAAGTGGTTGCAGCAGACCGACCTTCTTCTGATGGTCTGCCTTGTCCTGCTGACAAATCAAATAAGTGCGGACATGCGTCTCGATATCGTCCCGCATCTGTGGCCAATGATAGGCCCTCCGCACCGAAGTAAACGTGCGCTCCTGTCCTTGGTGTCCCGCCCAAAGTGTGTCGTGGCATTCGGAAAGAAGTGATTTCCGTAGGTCCCCGCCTCTCGGAACGTATACGCGGTTTCCTTTGGTCATCAGCAATCCATCCTCGATCCAAAAGTGTCGAGCCTTGCCCTGCTCGACAAGCCGAATCAGGCGTTGCGCCGCGGGATCTCTCGGTAGTAACTCCCGCACCTGATCCTTCGTAGAGATAGCAGCCGCGCTAGAAGAGAGCGCTGCTATCGACTCCAAGTTCGCCAAGTCCGCCCTGCGGCTCAAGGCATCTGCTGACTGCTTCCTAAGCTCCACAAGCTTAGGTTGCGGTATTCTGTACGGTGCCCTAGCGGGCGGTCTCGTGCCAGGCACCAACTCGATCTCGTGATCCACTGCCCTCTTCGGTGGTAGCTTCCGAGGCAGCTCGTCTGGCATCACGTCTTTAGACTCCCCCAACAGTTCCTTACTACCGCCCGGGGTGGGCCCTGACACCTCTTCCATCTCTTCAAAACAAAGGGTACCCAAGTAGGAGATCTCGTCCTGCTTGTGCCCCTTCTCAAACTGCATGGCCGACAAGTTCTTCTCTCTAGTACGTCCGGCCAAGGTAGGAATGACACACGGCTTCGCCCCCAACATCATCAGCGAATCGGCATGAGGTAAGACAGCAGTGCGTGTATCCCGTAGAAATTCAAGCCCAAGGATAAGCTTGAAGTCGTCCATTGCCACAACAGAAAGATTGGTCTTGCCCTCATAAGCACCAACCTTAATCAGCACAGACTTGGCTACACCGGCAATGGGTTGTGCAGCCGAGTTGATCGCCTTCACACGCCCAACTCCCTTCTCCAGCACGAGCCCGAGTCTCGCCACTTCGGCGCTCGCAAGGTAGTTGTGAGAGGCTCCAGTGTCGATCATGGCTCGAATCAGCTTGCCATGAATCTTCACATCCACGAACATCAACCCTTTCTTCCTAGGAATCCGGGGCTGAACATCTTCTTCCTTCTTCTCCGGCTGCTCCACAGTAAGAGCCGGGATGGTCTTTTTCGCAAGGGGTGGCGCGACTCTCTTCGCCGCCACCGTAGAGAATGTGTTGCACCATTGGTTCACGGCCCCCAAGTTGTCCTCATACTCCTCCGTGTCATTCTCACCACCTGCCTCTGCTTGTGGCTCCACACTCTTTGAGGACGACACCTTGTCGGTAAAGGTCGTTGCCAATGCATTCAACACCTGTCTCTTCGGGCAATCCCGATACATATGCAGACCATCGCAGATCAAACACCCTCTTCTCCTCTCGGGTGCTCCCTGCCTGTTCTCCTGGGGCCTGTTCCTGTCCGAACTGCCCTGTGAGCCATTCTGAGAGTGGGGCCTCTGGTCTCCCCCACCTCTGCTGAAATTATTTCTGAACGATTTCATCCCATTCCACTTACTCCGCTCAGGACTAGGCG
>NC_026160.1:3333373-3333843 GCF_000512975.1 Sesamum indicum
AATGCAGCGCGCCGGATATATCAGAGTCGGGAGGAACAAATCACAAAACAGTAAATTGCGCACGCGGATTCAGAAAACCAAATTGCATTGAACTGAAAATGCGTATACAATGATCAACGATGCTAGAGCAAGGGGTTCGCCTTGAGGGGGACTCCAACACGTCACTAAACCAAGCTTCTTGAACTCATTCCCCCCTATAATAGGCTTAAAAAAATAAATCCTGTCGCCTACACTAGACACTAGGAAAGCTGAAATTTGCAACTCAAGAGGCGTAACGTCCTCTTGAGGAATTTAAACAACATAAAGCAAATAACAAAGCAGTAACAAAGCAATAAAAGGCCTACACCTAAGACTCTAACACAGTTGGGTGTCCGTCGTCTGTCGATGAAGGCTGAGTGGTCGGCCATGTAGAACGGTTGAGTGGCCGAAGTGCGCGTCACGGGGGCCTAGTGTGCGGGCAGCCCGTGACA
>NC_026160.1:3333910-3340501 GCF_000512975.1 Sesamum indicum
CCCCCCCCCCCCCCCCCCCCCCGGCCGCGCCAGCCCCAGCCTCGAGCTGGGTTCGAGGTGCACCCCCTGGTGCACCCTACGACCGAGGTGCACCCACTCCCATGTGTTAACTCAATTCAGAAAAATATTTACTCTCGCACAAAATATTCTACCAGAAAGTTCATATTCCGTCCGAGAGTGGGGGGCTGTATGATACACATTAGTAAAAAAATATATAAAATTATAAGGGCAAAAGTGTAATTGGATATATACGAGGCACACCATAAGTACATAAAACCTATCACACCATATAATTTCCAACACCCCTATAAATACCAAAATACTAATTTTTTAATAAAAGGGTTACTATTCATTGACAAGACCCCTCATTCTGGAGAAGAACACATTTTGTGGAAATTATATTTCACCTGGTGTAAAATTCCGTCGTGGTAAAATCCCGACTTATTCCCTAGCAAAAAAACCACCTGGTGTAAAATTCCGTCGTGGTAAAATCCCGACTTATTCCCTAGCAAAAAAACCTCGACCACATCAATTATAATATGTTACGATTATTTAATTATAAATGTAAACATTTTTAATTATAATAAAAATAAAGTTAAAAATATATGAATTAAAAAAATACAAGCAATTGTTACAAATATTATTTATGGTCTACGATCCAGCATTTGGCGTTGTTGGTATCCTTGTCTTTGATGTATTAGTGGTCAGTCCATCTCATTTTGAATACTTGATGTTTGGCTTCGGTCAGGATGTGTAGAAGAACGAAAAGTAATGTTATGGACCAACTCAAAATTTGGGACATCCCAATAATTTTCAGTCACCAAAGATTGGAAAGACTAGAATATGTCCTTCTATAAGCTATCAATTCATAATAATCTTTAATCATTGATTATGCGTTAGACATATACAGCACATACCCTTTTTTTTTTTGTAAATGTAATTTTCATTAAATAAAAGGTACAATCGTACAGTACAACAATGCTCAATGAGTGGCGTCTCCCTCGACAGGCCAAGGGATACGCCAAAATCTATATAACATACAAGAACTAACAGAGCGAACTAAAGAAGCACTAAGAATCCTCTGTCTAACATCTTACAATGAGTCTAGCAAGTGCGATCAGTTCTCGCTCAAACTGCTCAAAACGTCTCAGGTTCAGTTCGTTCCAAATATGATACACACATTTAAAAGTGTATTCGTGTCTTCAAAATTGGAGGAATACTATATGTTATGTGCATGACTATATATATATGTATAAAAAATAGACGAACTTGATAAAATATTTCTTGAAATCGTTCATTTATAAATGAATATGAATATGGTATTTGGTTATCTATTTGAATTTGAATGGGTATCGGAACTCTGTGGAGCTAAGTGCTACAACTTGATAATTATTAATTATTTCAAGTGATATTCTGGTATTTTCTATGAACTTCTATTGGGAACCACCTCTAGACATATGAGTATCCCAAGGGTTCCACTTATCTTGATATTGTTCAGTTCGTCGTAATATTGAATATGCATGTGGTCTTTGAATGGTCTATTTCCTATACAATTATTCGACTGGCTTTGTGAATTTGATCATGTGATTCATGCTAAGTGGTCAATGGGCCAGGGGATGGACGATTCGCGAGGCACGCTGGGGTAGCATTGGACTGCTAGTTGAGGCTTCATCATTCAGTTCCAACTTAAGTGTCCTTTCATGGGCACGCTGGAGATTGTCTGCATGTGATTGGCGCCGTCATGTACCTAGGCATGGCCTATTATATGCGGCTGTGGAATCGCTCCTCGTATGAAGAATAAGATAGTAAACGGTCTTTCAGGAGACACAAGGTGGTGATCATAAGATTGGGACATTACCTAATATGGTTTTCACAGGCTCCATTGTAATTGTTGCCAGCCAATGTGACATATATTAAATATTTTGATTGAGTTTTCTGATATTGACTATTTTCTTTCACGTGCATCCACTGATGGCCTCACTAACTTTTGCTACGTATTTTAAATTTCTTCCTCCATATACAGGGGATAAAGAGAACAATTCAAAATTTAGCTGGCCTAGGAAAGAGGTCGAGGTGGTCAAGAAAGAGGTCGAATGGTCAGGGCTTGTATTTGTTTCGGTTATTATTTAGTGAATATATTGATGTTATGATTTTGGCTAGGTCGCATCCTAAGGATAGAGCCTAAAGAAGGGGTCCTACTCTTGGGTGTGGCATAATATATATTAAAAATTAGTAAACTATGAGCCCTTGATAATTTTTTTTAAATTTAAGATCCAATTATTAAGATTAGATCTGACGACTTTGGTATACTGAATACAAATCCAACGATTATTAAAATAAGAAATAATATATATTAAATAAGGTTATAATACGCCGTTAGTTAGATTTAACAGAGATGGGCGACTGAGCTATATTTAAAACAATAAAAGGGTTTTTTTTTTTAAACAAAGGGGGATTTTAGTTGAATTTTTAAATACGTGTGTTTTTATGCATTTAAGCCATCGAACTGAGCTCTCCCATGTGTCACAAAAAATTTCACGAGTTATCCTCAAACTGTACCATGCCTTTTGGCATGATATGTCAAACCCTATCTGATTCTACATAGTTTGATAATATGCTTAATTTCATATGCGGGGTCGGATTTTACCTATCCCAAAAGTAAAGAAACAACAAATTTTCAGTCTAAATTGCAATGTTCAAGTGGCATGTCTCTATAAAATATGTGTGGTCTTCCCCATATTTTGTTATAATCCAATATCCAAGTTTTGGTTTTATTATACCTCGAAACTGTCATCTACACTACATATCTGAAAGAAAAAGAAAATCAATCAATCAACTTTAATGGTTTTGGTTATGCAATAATACACACACACACACACACACACACACACACATATATATATATATATATATGTACCTGGCGTGCTATGCTTATAGATGACCTTCCACTTGCTTGTTGTACTCTCAACTACGACATACTTGCGTCGTGCATGTCGTATCGAGTGACCTTTCAGCGCTCCTATAATGTTCTTTAGTTTTTAAGATCATCCCCACATCAACAAGATTGCCTTTATTAGTATGATAAAATTTTGCATACTTTGAAGATTGGACATCAATGGAGTCTACAAGTATCTCCAAGAATGTTCGATCGAAGAATGGTACAAAGGTGAAAAACCATTTGCTCAGTAGTTGTATTTGGTATAACCGGTTCACTTGGTGATGGCATACCTTGTCCGAATATTTCAGTCATGACATTTATGTCAACATCATTTTCAGTATCCTCGGTTGGCATTGGAAATTCTACTTTGTCCAGTTCAGAATTATGATCAGAAAAATTTGCAGAACTATCAACTTTAGGGACTTCTACAATATCCTCTTAAGGCGAGAAATCTTTGGCCTCGTGGCCATGTGATAGGGTTGCCCCTATGTATGGAAGTTCAATAATTTCAAGGCCTTGTGTAATAGTGACTACCTCGGGGTACATTGTTTTGCGCTATAATTAGACGTTGCTACAAAAAAATTATGATCAGATGTCCTTCAATAAAATCAGGGTTAGAAGTAGAAGGGAATCCTTGGATGGCGAAAAGCTACATGTATTTACCCCACTATTGGCTCATTTGTGAATTGCCCTCAGGAAAAAATTGTTTTGATTTAATGTATACTTCCATTATTGAGCAGTAGATGTAGGGTCCAGAAAGAATGACAAGGTGTATTATCTTGTATTTGTAGAAGAGCTTCTTTTATACAATCGAACTATTGGCATATGTATGTTTCGCGAAAACTTTCAACAAATACTCGTTATTATCAACACTAATTTTCTAATATATCCTCGGTAGAAATTCAGAATAAGTTGATGAACAAGGTAATTCATCACTAGAATAGGCATCCGATCATACATCACAAACCAACCATCATTTGATAATTCACCACAAAAATACACAAAATTTTCTATGCAAAGAAGAGCAATATGGTCCATGTGATGCAATTGTATTATCCTAACAAGCACAACAAAGACCTGATAATATTCTTGATGGTGACCTTGATGTCGTACTTCCAAAGACAAAACTTACATGTTCGTATGCAACATGTGCTATAACAGATCGGATTTTATGATGTTTACAGGTGCGGAAGGCTCGTACATGATTGTCATCTTATCACTACATTGGAGGAGAGGTGGCGATCCGAAATATACATTTTCACCTTCGTGTAGGAAAAGCCATAATTACCCGACAAGATGGCTAAATAATTTAGGCAATCCCTATATATGGTGAGCCTATGATCGGAGCTAATCTCGAAAGATCAACTATTGAATGACAGGACTACCACCTCACATATTTAGATTTTCAGCCAAATGTGAAAGCATTTAAAGGTTCACGATTGTGATTGTGTTAAGTCCAGTTTTGCAACATCATCAAGCCGATTGCACATTAGTGCCTGTGATGATGATACAAATGAGCCAACACAAAATGTGGGTGAGGAAATAAGAAGACCTCGCCGCCAACGCCACTGGCACAATTGTGGGACGAGCGGTCATTTTTAACATTTCTGATTATTGTAATATATAATAATAGATTGTATTTTTTTTAATTAATAAATTTTTAAATTTATTATTGATTATAATTAAAAAATATTTAAATATATAATTAAGTATTATTTAAATATATAATTAAGTATTATAACATATAATAATAATAAATATATTTAGAAAAAGAAAAACAAGCAGAGGCATGAACCCGGTCCTTATGACTTGGCATTTTTCTTAAATTTTTTTTCTCAAGTCGTGCATGTCGTAATATTTTTATTATTGCATCTAAAAAAATTATATTTTTATTATTTTTTTAATAATATAAAAGTAAATAAGCCTATTTCCATTAAACCCTATTATATTATTTCTGCTAGACGAGAACACACCTTTGTTTATTTATTTATTTTTTAGTTTTCAAGTAAAGGTACTAAAGTAAATATGTATGCACATATGCAATGAGCCATCATAAGTTGATTCACGTTCCCTTCCCAATTTTACTCATCCCTACCATTCACGATCGATCATCACTACCCTATTCAAATATAAGGCAATACAATGAGGAGATCAATTGCCTTGCTAATAGCCTCATACGCCGCAACATATTCATCTTGGAATCTCAATGGTTGCCTTACCACGTGCATGGCTAATTTCTCTATCTCTTCCATGATCACTCGATTTCGATGTTGCCAAAGCTCCCAATAAGTTGCCAAAATTGATCCCTCTTGTAAGCGCCTAATGCCGAATACACTCCCCACACCTATTCTTTCACCTCCATTGCATCCGTTGGAATAATCCTCCATGAAAGATTAGTTAGGGGCTATACATATTGTGCAACAGAGCAATGCAACAGTACATGAACATTGGTTTCTCCTCAGCCTCACCAACGAACACAATCCCCTTAGCACCCCTATTCGTCGAGCCAAATTAGTCGAGGTAGGCAAGGCCTCATAGAACATCCTCCAAAAAAACATCCGTACATTTGGCGGAGTTCAACTATTCCATAGTAGCCCAAATTCACTATTCCTTGCCAGCGACATATTTCGCACTCGTAGCATCCGACACCGAAGCTTCCATCAAAACTCACTGCCCCAGCTCCATTAGGTATGGGGGTCATCCTTGCTGTAATGCAAAACCAGCATATCACGCTCGTCTATTCTCCTTAAGGGAATGTACAGAATCACCCTTGCCAAACCAGCATATCAGGCTCGCCTACTCCTCCTCCATATGTGGTCGTCTATCAGGTCTACCACTACAGCCTCTTAGGACAAAACAACAGACTGAGAGACAAGTTTAAACTCCTTAATTGCGTCACCCATCAATTGCCCCAAATCCGAAGTCTCCTTCCTGATCCAATACGCCAACGACACCCACTATTCAACAAGTCCCTAGCTTCTAGAATACTTCACCATATACGCGACAGGTGTGTGCCTTGGAAAGCCTCCAACAAGGTCATGGTCGAGTAATATTTTACCTTGAATAACTGACTAATCATACTAGTTGGCCGAGTAAGGTGTCTCCAAGCCTATTTAGCAAAAATGCAAGATTGAATACTTTCAAAACTCTCAAACCAAGCCCCCCCCTTCCTTGGGCGACATAATTTCTGGCAACGAACTCAATGTGTTCGTTTCTCACCATTATTATGTTAGAGAATTTTTCATCATGGTTTCCACCTCCGATAATGCCTAATCTAGCATTTTGAAGCATGACATTAGGTATGTCAGAATTAATGGGGAAAATCCAAAGATCCCCCTGTGATAATAGGAATGTTCAAAAAGCCCCTATGAAAATTAAAGTATCAAATACCCCCCTGTGATATAAAATAAAGTTGAAAAAAATCCCTCCATACAAAATTTGTGCCACACGCGCTTTGACTGTGATTTTTCTATGAAAATACCTTTTTTTTTTTTTTTATATTTTTACCCTTCTCTCACAGTTAATATATAATATTATATATATTTATTAATAATAAAATATTATTTTATAATAATTATTTAAAATATTATTTTTATAATAATTATTTAATTAAATATTATATATTTTATTAATTATTATATAATATAATAAAA
>NC_026160.1:3340707-3399502 GCF_000512975.1 Sesamum indicum
TGTTTTCTTAATTTTTTTTTAAATTATGATTATATATATTATAAATATATTTTAATAGTATTAAATTCTACTTATTATAAATTAAAATATTATATATTAATAAGTTTATTTTGACTAGTTGACTAGAAGGGGTATTTTAGTCATTGTGTTTAAAAAAAATAGGCTCAAATTGACCAGGGGGCGGTGTGATTATTTATTCGTAACATGAGGGTGATTGTTTATATTAAAAATTTCATAAAGGGATTGTTGATATAATCCCTTTATAAAATTTTTATATATCACAGGGGGTCAAAATGGATTTAACCCCAAAATTAACTGTAGTATTGACAAGATAAATACTTTACGACCCACCTGAGAACATAATTAGAAGTTGGAAATTCCCTTCAAAAGTTTCCATGAATCCTTAGAAATAGAAGATTTCAGAGCACTACAAAATCATCTTGAAAACGATCATCCCCCACCTTCAATTATTGCCACTTACCGTGGTTGTACTGATAGAGAGAAGACATTGTAAGTCTCTTTTTGATTTATTGGTGAGCATTTGCAGCAGCAAAATTCTCTCACATCCTTGGCTTTTTTATGATATAACTTTGTACACAACTTGATTGTTGAATTGATTGAAAGAAACTGCAATTTATGTTTTCACTTCCGCTTCATTTTTCCTTACCTTCTCTGTTTATTTTACTATAGGTCAAGTAGTATTGGAAAAATAAAGCTTGGCTTCTTAAAGATTACCCACGCGGTCTTTCTCATTTTGTGATTTTTATTTGTTTATTTCTTCGTTCTACTTTACTTTTTGAAACAAAGTTGGTTTCTTAGTCTTTTCTTTTCGTCTCTCTTTTTTTCCCTGAATCTACGAGAGAAACATGTATCTCTCTTTTTTCTAACTCATCTTTTTTTTTGTTTTTTTTATTTTTTTTATAGATTACGAAATGATTTATTTCAAGGATATCTCTTTTCTTGGAGTGCAATATTTGGTTATTCTTGATAACGAGAAGCAATCTGCGAAGAAGGGGACAACTTTGATGACTCATGCTCCTCTTATTAGTCGATATGTGAAGAAATGACTGAGATTGATGAATCCACTCTACATGGAGCAGTGCTCTCAAGAGTTTCCATTGAGCAAGACTTTCAAGGTGTGGTCTCTACAAGAAATTCATCATTGTCGTTCTAATGAACCAAGTCCTCTACCTAGACTAGGATAGCTCCTTATTGAAGGGAAAGCTAATGGGGAGACACTATTTAATTTGCCTGCTAGTTTGCTACATCAAAGAATTTTGGGAGTAGACTGACGACACCCTTAATTGGTGCGAGCACAAGCTAGTTAAGGCTCAAGTTTCTAATGTCATCAAGGCGTTCTGATAAGTGTGGGCCCATCATGGTGGTGCATCCAAAGTCTACTCATAATCCCTGTGGAACTTTTGGAGTACGTGGCCATTGGTCCATTGTGGATGAAGCATTGTTGTCGAAGCTTGGCACTGAAGGAAGTTTTAAAAAAAAAAACATTCTTAGCAGGGTACTTGGTATGTTGGCTCTGCACATTTGCTCTTCCCATTGATGATGTTGGCTCAATACATCCAAGTACTTTCAAAGTGAAAGTGCCATGGCAGCTGATCATTGGTCTTGTTGTTCCTCTCTTGGCAAGTATTTACAAAAGTTTGAATAAGATTTCTATTCTCCATTTTTTATTCATTTCATATGTAGTTGGATAATACAATATTTCAAGACTCATTACCAAGTTTTGCAAGGTGCACATAGGCCCACAATGATGCTCTTCTTAGTTAAAGGGAATGCAAAATACTACGATCCACAAGAACTGAGAAAAAGACTTTATGAAGGTGATTTTTTCTGTTGGACTTGTAATATGATTACGAAGGACAAGGACTGCTTGTTCGTAGATGATAGACATGCCAAAGAATTTGAGGAAGCATATTTCATGGCCATCCGCTCAAATTACCTTCATTACGGCAAGACAATCCGTTTTCTGTTGAGTCTTACAACCCTCATTGATTCAGTTAACAATTTGGATTCTTTCAAGAAGTGCTAGAAATTTATAAGACATTCGGGAGGCAACTTAGGAAGGTGGAATTCGTTATTGGCGTTTATGCATCTCATCCAAGAGTATGGAAAAAGTGTGGTTTCCTTGTATGTCCCCAAATTCAAAGAAATTCTCTTCAGAGGCGTACGAAAAATGGTGGGCCGAGACTCATGGCTACTTTGAAGAAACTGTGGCAAGGTTGCTTGCTTCAAATTCGAGTAAGGTTCCTCCTAAAAAGACATAATGTGATAAAGGAATTATTCAAGATGTGCCCTGTGAGTATGTTGCATCTCTTCCTTCCAGTGTAATCTTCAAGTTGTTGAGCCTCTTGAACCAAGTACGTGAAAAAGTTCTTCTTGTTCTATGGAAGAAAGTGGGAGTAGCAACCATGTTATTCATGGGCAGAGACCGAAAAGGGATTTCTACCATTCAAAGCCGACAAACATTGTGCTGATGATGATGCTTTAGGCCGTGCGCTATCCATGTTGAATTTCAAAGAGGTCGTTTGTCAAGGTAAATTATAACGACTTTTCCCGAAATTTGGTATAATTACGAATACCCTTTGAAAAATTACAAATACCCCCCTAATATTTGATGAAATTATGTAATCATTAGATGGGGTATGAAATTGTTAACTTTGTAAATGGATGAAAATCTAGGGGATTGAGCTAATTGTTAGACTACTATTAAAAAATCAGGAGGAATTGGTAATTTTTCAAACAACAAGGGAGTATTCATAGTTATACCAAACATCAGGGAAGCTTGTTGTAATTTACCTTATTTTTTACTTTTTCCTTTATTTTGAGAAATATAATCTTCTTTTCTTTCTAACTTAAGTTAACATGTTGTTGCAGTTAGAAGATGAAGTCCTAGATGTTGAAGATGACGAGATTTGCAAAGATAGACAAGGATCAATTTTGGGGCCTAATTCGTTAGCTACAACTCTTGCACTTGGAATGGGACTTAAAGAAAAGCAATCTCTTAGCCATACTGCAGTATTGGTATTTGAAGACAAGAGATTCGTCCTTTAATCATCAAAAGAAATTTCTTCAAAAGATGTGGAGTGATCTTCTTGTGAAAATATCAAGCACTCCAATTGACTTCATCTCATGAATCGAAGATGATGTTTGATTCTTGAATCCAATAGCTTTCAAAAGTTTGACACTTCAAAAGTAGAAAAATAATTGAACGTGTTCTTTGCTAGCTTATGATAAAGTAAGATCAATCCGATCCACTATGGACTAGTTGGAGCGCATTAAGAAGGAGATTATTGATTTGGAAGGAATAATGAAACAAACTTGTGTGCCACTTTGAAGCGGCAAAGACAATTTCTTCATAACGCTCATGAGATTGAGGAGAAAATTGCAGCACTTGAGAATACCACCCGACTAGATGATGAACTAGTTGAGAATTTGAAATCTTCAAGGTCAAATTTGGAAGTCTTTAAAAAACAGTTTAAGAGCTGGAGTCTTTTGGTTTGGACTTATTTAGACTTTTTTCCTTGTTGAGTTTCCATGTTTCTGTTCAAAGTCATGAACCCCAATTTTTCTTTTTGAGATTACACTTTCTTTTTTCCTCCTTCTACCTTGCAATTTTTGTGTAAATAAGTCTTGAAATGGAACCAACTAATACAAAATAACCTAACTCCAAATTTGTCGACTTGAAATGAATTAATTATCTAATTTGGGATAACATAATTCATCACAAACTTGTGACTTAATTTAGAAGATATCTGAACTGCCTACGTACTCCATGAAGGGATCAAGTCATAACGTAGTTCAAACAAATTCGAATTTTCTTTTTTAATTTTTTTAGAGGGGGTGTTGTATACAATTTATACTCATGCTGAACAAGAGTAACATGCAGTTTAGACTCGTGCATAATGGAACGACTTCCTTTTCTCTTTTATGCATAATATCTTTTCAAGAACTTCGCATTAATTGGGCTAATCTTTAAGCCATCTTCAGCGACCAACTTTTAGGGAACCATTTGTGTAGGCTTTCTTGACAACATAGGGACCATTCTACTTCGATGTAAACTTGTTTTCAGTATGATGAGTTGTAATGATGGGCCTTCTCACTACAAGCACCAAATCTTCAACTTGAAAGGAGCGAGACTGCACATTTTTATTAAATACTTTTGAGAAACAAGCTTGATAGTACTTGAATTTTTGTTGTGCTTCTAACCTCTTTTAGTTCAAAGCTTCCAACTCTTCAAGGTGCAACTGTGCATTTTCTTGTTAGCTTAACACTTCTTGAATGGCAATTCTGAATGATAGGATTTGTTTCTCAATAGGGACAACTTCTATGCCATATACCAATGCATAAGCAGTTGCTTGAGTAGGTGTGCAATAAGTGGTTCTGTAGGCCTATAAAGCTTCTCCTATTTGTTCATGCCAATCTCTCTTTGATTTGACAATTACTTTTTTCAGCAAGTTGCACAGAGTCTTGTTGAATGCTTCAGCTAGTCCATTTGAAACCGCATTATGCATAAAGGATTTTCTTTGTTTGAAGTTGAAATTTTGAGTGAGTTTATCTGTTAGGCTATTGCAGAAAGGCTTCCCATTATTAGTAATGATGTAGCGAGGAACTCGATAGCCATAAATGATGTTGATGCGAATGAAATCAATAATATTTTCCTTCTTTACTTCCTTGACGGGTATGGCTTCAACCTACTTGGAAAAGAAGTTGGTTGCAACCAAGATATATAAATGTCCAGCAGAAGAAAACCATCGAAAAAACCATATATTTAGCAACAAAAACTCTAGATTTTGAATGACATCCCTCTTCAATGGCGACTTAGAACGAAATTCCAGTTGCAGAAACGATCGACAACGGAAACCCAGAAGGATCAGAGACGAAAACCCGAACCCTGACCCTTAGAACCTCCAACGGCCAAGAGTTCGAAGTCCCTAAATCTGTCGTCGTGTTGTCCGTTACCATTAAGCACATTCTGGAGGAGGGGTTCGAGCTGAACAAGATTCTGCTTCCGCTGGTCGACAGAAGAATCCTAGCAAGGGTCATCAGCTACCTCACCAAACACACCGAAGGCGGCGTCTCCGATGAGGAAAAGAGGGATTTTGACAAGGAGTTTGTCGTCAGGAAGGAGATGAGCGTATTATTCGACGTCGTATCGGCAACTAACTATCTCGACATTAAAGGGCTGTTGGATTTGGTGTTCCAGGAGATTGCAAATAGGATGCAGAATAAAAGCGTGAAATGGGTGAGAAAAACGCTCTGCATTGAGAACGACTTTACGCCTGAAGAGGAGGAGCAGATTAAGCGTGATCACGCCTGGGCTTGGGAAGGTGTTGAATCCGATGACGACGATTGATTTATTTGAAGGATGATCTTTTTCTAAAATTGAAAAAAGAATGCATTTCTTTTATGAATTAATTAATTTGGAAGATTTAGGTTGGATTTATTTACTGCTTTTTCTATTTATCTATTTTTCAGAAGACTTTGTCAATAGTTCTACTACGTCCAAGCCCCAAGCATCAAATGGCCATGATGGAGCTGTTGGGTGTAACAATTTCGACCATTGGTGAATGAATTTAGCATGGAATTAAAATGTTTGACATCTTTTTGGATAACCTAAGCAATCTTTGACCACGGTAGGCCAATAGTAGCACATCCTCTTTTATACGTAAGTGCAATTTTGGGCCGATTGATGAGCCCCACGTACCCCTAAATAAGCTTCTTCCATGGTTTGGATTCCTTCGCTTTCACTCAGGCAAAGTAAGAACACCCCATGAAATGAAAGCCTATAAAGTGTGTCTTTGTAGGAATGAACCGGGTTGCACGTCTCTAGATGTTGTTTTTTCAACATGTATTATCAGACACCTTCTCGTACTTTAGGCTTCCTTTTCTATCTCAAATACTTTGGTAGTGTGAACTTCTTCTTCTTCACAGTCATCATCATTGAAAATTGGCAGTACCACCCAACTCTTACAGAATCAAAACACGAGCATTACATTCAAACGTGGTGAGTATCGAGGCGAGTTAGGCAAGTACATCAGCTTGTTTGTTGTATTTTTTTCGCACATGCTCAATTTTTGCATATCCAAGCCATACGATGAGTCTTTTAACATAATTTTTTTCTTTTTTTTTAACAAAAACCACCTAGAGGTGGGGGGAGCTTTTCAGAATCCCCAGTCCTTCTATATTAAAATTCACAAAATAGTTACAGCGGGGAGAGCTACCTCCCCAAAATTTCTAACAAAGCCATAAATAAGGAGTACTATTCCCTTACAAATAGAGCTAACAATAAACGAGGAGTACTACTCCCTTACAATAAAAGACTCGAACAGGTGTACTAGTAAAACTACGGGGAGTCAAAAAGCTTTTTGTTATCCCACCACATCATGGATCGCACAACACCTGCAAATAAATCTGTACAAAAAGGCCAAGCTAGAGTGTGTGTAATGTTAAAAGGATAAATAATGAACATTAGTATTAACGTGGAAATCAAGTTTGTATGACTGGCAGCCTTTAAACCTGTGAAAGGGGTTTAAAAAACCTACAAAAGATATAACAACAAGCAACTAGACAAAGAAAAATAGCAGAAGTAACAGGCCAAAGGTATCCATAGAGACATTGGTCACAACACGTATCAGCAAAGAAACAAGCAGTAATGAAGTACCTCTAATTTCATGGAAAAAAAATTTAACTGAAATTAAAGGTACTAGAGCTTCTAATTCTAATAGCAGGAAAGGAGCAGGCGTCAAGTTTAATCAAACCTTTAGGAATACCTGTGATATTATCAGGGGATAGAATGGTGAGATGTTGATTGAAACATGCTTGGTTAGCAAAATAATCGGCCACTTGGTTACCCTCTCTAAAGATGTGTGATATCTTGAACTCAGTTTGGGATAGAAGTTCTCTAATTTGTTGCAACAAATTCTGAAGGTGCCATGGCCCTTGGGGGGGAGGGGGAGAAATGAGCTTGATGGCGATGTTGGCATCTATTTCTACCCAAATTTTTCTAATGTTGCTATCAATGCACAATTTAACACCTCTGTATATAGCTTTTAATTCTGCTGTTGTGTTAGAGATGAGGCCAAGGTGTTCCTGGAATGCAAAGACGGCCTGACCTAGATGATTTCTGATGATTCCACCTGCTCCTGCCACACCTGGATTTTCTTTTGAGGCCCCATCTGTGTTCAGTTTGAACTATTCCCTATCTGGCTTAATCCACTTAACAATAGAGATTTTGGATGATATCTTATGAGGGGGGAGAGAAATTTTAAAAAGAGAAGCAACAGATCTGTCCCCTCTCCAGTGTATAGTTCTCATGAGGTTGGTTTTACCGAGAAGATGAAGATAATTGAGGGTTTGTGAGATGATACGATTAGCTTTGAAAGGAGCCCCCTCAAATATGGCTGGATTCCTGCAAATCCAAGTGTACCAAATGATCAACGGAGGAAGAATATCTCTGATGTGAAGTATATTGCTTCTCCAGGCTTGAAGGATCATGAAAAAATTTTCTGTGATTAAAATATTGAGTTGAAAATTGAAGGCAAAGAAGCTCCAGACTTCAAGGGAAACCTTGTTATGAAGGAAAAGGTGAGGGGATAGTCTCCTCCTCCTTCAAACAGCAAACACATCTAGAGGCCAGAGAGATGCCCTTTTGTTTGAGTCTGTTGTCAACTGGTATCCAGTTATGGAGGACTTTCCAAATGAAGATAGAAATGGTAGGCCTGACGAGGGGGGACCAGAGATTTTTGAAGATGGGTAGGGAAGGTTTGTGATCTCTAGTAATCTCCCAAGCTGATTTAGTAGAAAAGGAGCCGTGAGGGGATGGTTTCCAATGCATAAAATCTTGATGCTGAGGATTAATGGGGGTCTGCAAAATAAGTTCCATGATATGATGAGGAACAACTTCCTTCAATTTATCAATATCCCATGTGTGGTTGGTCCAAAACTTCTTGACCAAGGCATTAGACGCTTTGTTGGGGTGTATGAGGGAATCAAAGGTGTCTGCAGGGAACCAACAATCATACCAGAAAGATACATTACCAGCTCCAAGGCTCCAAAAAATGTTCTCTTGAGAGATAGCTTTGATGCTACAAATTCTTCTCCAAATGTTAGAGTCCTTCGATTTAGCTTTAGTAGAGGTAGGTGTAGACTTTTTACAATATCTACTGATAGTGAAGCTGGCCCATAGAGAATTATTTTGTCTCAGCCGCCACCAGAGTTTATGAGTGAAAGCTGTGACAGTATCTCTAATGTTTCTGATGCCCAAGCCCCCTTCTTCACAAGGATAGCAGACGAAAGCCCATTTAACCCAGTGAATTTTCCTGTGGTCAGCAGTGGATCCCCAAAAGAATTTTGCAAAAAGTTGTTCAATTTTCTGTAGAGTGCCAATAGGAGGACTCAAAACTTGAAGAAAATATACAGGCATAGAGGAAAGAACACTTTTAATAAGTTGAAATCTGCCCCCTTGTGAAAGATGTTTATGCTCCCATCCACTGATCCTGTTTCTGATTTTGTCAATAAGGGGTTCAAAAAGAATTTTCTTCTTATGACCTTTATGCAGAGGAGCTCCAAGATAGGTGATAGGGAGACACTTGAGGTTGAAGCCTGTAATGGATTTGATTCTGTGGGCAATGTTATTGACCTTCTTACCAGGGATAAAGAAACTCTTGGAGTGATTGATTTTTTCGCCAGATTGGTCTTCATATAGCTCCAGGAATTGCATCAATTTGGTCAGAGAGTGTTCTTCACATTTGGTGAAAATGATGAAGTCATCCGCATAGGCCAGGTGAGACACTCTAGTTTTACAGCCCGTCTGATAGAACATATCAGGATTCTGTGAGAAAAGGTGATTAAGCCCTCTAGAAAGAGCCTCTGCAGCAAGGATGAATAAAGCAGGGGAAATTGGGTCACATTGTCTAAGGCCTTGAGTAGATTTGAAGAAACCAGATGGTTCTCCATTAACCAGAATGGTAAACCAATAATTTTCGATAGCGTGCTTGATGAGGACAATAAATCTGGAGGGGAAACCCATCTTCTCAAGAATCACATAGAGAAATTTCCAGTTCACCCTGTCATAAGCCTTAGACATATCCAATTTTAAGATAAGATTCCCTTTGCTATGTATCATGTCAAGATGATGTGTCATTTCTTGAGCCAGAAGGATATTGTCAGCAATCAGCCTACCAGGCACAAAAGCACTCTGAGATGGGGAAATGAGGCCAGGAAGAGCTTGGGAGATTTTAGTGTAAAGAAGCTTGGACATGATCTTATTGGTAACATTGCAGAGGGAGATAGGTCTGAACTCAGACCAGGATTGGGTGGAGTCATTCTTAGGGAAAAGAATGATAGATGTGGCAGAGAAGCTTCTGGGCATAGGGGTGCCCCTGAAAAAATCCATGACAGCTTCAGTGACATCCTCTGCGATAGTATTCCAGCAGGCTTGATAGAATGCTGAAGAGAATCCATCAGGCCCACCTACACTATCTTTATTAATAGAAAAGACTACATCTTTAATATCATCTTGGGAGGGAGCTTGACAGAGGTTAAGGAGGACATCTTGATGAATTTGAGAAAATTGGAATGGAAAATCATGAGGAAGAGAGGTGGTAGAGATATCATATAAGAGACTTTCAAAAAAGTGAACAGCAAAATCCTTAATTTGAGCAGAGTCAGTAATTTCTTGTTGATTGTCTATCACTCTGAAGATTTTGGATTTCAACTTTTTCTTCTTGATAGAGGTGTGAAAGAATTTGGTGTTCCTTTCTCCCGCTTCAAGCCATTTGCAGTTGCTTTTCTGCCTCCAAAACTCAGATTCAAGGTTAAGAGCATGGACCAGCGCAACATTTTGTCTATTTAGGTTGATCAAATTGGCTTCGGATGGCAGCCTATCAAACCGCTTCTCTGCTTCATTTGCAGCGGCCTTGGCTTGGTCCACTAGAGAGAAGATATGACGTCCGTAGAATTTTTCACGTAATTGGGAGACTAATTGATAATTATTAAAAATTTAAATTTAATTAGTAAATAAATTATAGATTGAATTTGGGATATAATAAAACTTGAATGGATTAAATTGGAGTTCGTTATAATGTTTGTGGGCAAATTATATTAATTAAGAAAATTAGGAAGGACGTAATGGGTATTTTGAGAAAAATTTAATTAATTAAATAAAATAATAATATTATATATATATATCATAAATAATATATATATATATAATGGGTGAGGAGAGAGAGAGTTTGAAGTGAGGCGGTGGGCACATGCACAACAATACACACACATTCACACACAATTAAAGAAAAAGTTGCACCCTTCCCTCTCGCGGAAAAACTAAAAACCGAGGTAGAAAAATTTCTATTTTAATTCATATTAATTAGTATAATTATTTTCTTAATTACTCCGGTTATTAAATGTTGTTTATTTTGAGCGGTAAACTATTTAATCGGAGTATTTTACGAGTTTGACTATTTAAAGTAGTACCGAATTAAATATCACATTTGTTATAAAAATGATATAGTTGGATAATTAAAATATTAGATTTCTTAGATTTAATTATTATTAAAGCTAATGTACACAATTCCAACGGAATGATTAACCAAATATGTAATTCTATGTATTGTTGCCTAATTAAATTATATAGCAACGATAAATTGACAGAAAATTTATAGAAATATTTCGGAAGTCATATTTTAGAAATATTATGTTATTAATGAGGAAAAATGAGGTTTCAGTGGTAATATAATTTACGAATGTTATTAAAAATGATAGTTATAAATATATAAGGGGTTTGATTAAGTGAATTCTTATGAATTATTTGGTAAATTAAATATATTGATTATACATATTAAAATTTATTATAGGACGTGACGACAAGGTAGAGGGTTGAGCAGTCCCTCGTAGAACAGAAACATTTTGGGATATAAGGTAAGTATAGCTAATTGGTTTTATATATATATATATATATATCTATATGTGTAGTATTGTATATGTTATACATATTGATTTCTTGGATTGCGGTCGTGGATTTGGCTATATAATATTATGCGTGGCTTTCGTATATTGATTGTTTATATAATTAGTTGTGGATTATTTATTAGATTACCATAATATTGGTGAAATTGTTACTATGTGATATGTGATATGTGATGGTAATGTAGAGATATGCGGGATATGATTATGTGATAATCATATAATTGATTGTTGATAAAATCAAATTGGGAGTTGTTATTGAGGAAGTGATTATTGTAAAGAATAGAATGACGATTGTGAGTTGAAATAAAAGGTGATGCTTACCTAGTTGGGAACACAGACAATGGTTTATGAAAATGTGATTGATGATAATGTGATTGATAATGAGATATGAGAAATATATGATTTAAGCTAGGTACCATGGCGCGTAGGATACCGGGGTATTCCGGGGCAGTAGGGAATATCCTGTGTTGTTAGCTACACACTGAGATGGTGTGGGGATACCATGTTTGTTGTGATGTCCTGTGCTATATTGCTACACAGTTGGAGTAAAAGAGTGTGGGGATATCAGACAACGGGTATTCTATGTTGTATATGATATGATGATGGCCGGCGAAAACCATTGACTGATGTACTCCAGCTAGAGTAAGTGGGGCCCTTTACTAATAAATGATAACAAATGAATATTATGTCGTGGATTGGTTTACAGTTGTCAGTATGTATTACTGCTTATATCTGATGTTGCTGTATGACGAATGATTGTTGTCGGTGTGACTGCATGTACATGAATTTTTTTCTGTGTATATATATATATTGATCAGCTATACTTATTGAGTAGGCAACTCATTCCTTGCCACGTACTTTTCAGGGAATAGGTCACACTGACTAGCTACATTGGACTTTGAGCTATGCTATCGTTCTTATTAGGTGGGTCAGCCGTGACATCTGAGGCCAGAGTTTTTTATTGTAGGGTTGTTAAATATTTTGGTCTTTAATCGGGATTTGTGTTTAAAGTTGTTGTATGATTTTCTTTGAGGTTATGTACATGAGGACATCTAGTGAGGGTAAATATAAACTTTTGGTGATATCTAATGCCTTTTGTGGTATATATATATTATTAATAAATTAGAATTTATTTTACGAGTTGAAAGAGAATTACTTATAGAATGTGTTCTGATTAAAGAAAGGTTGAAATAATAATAATTAGATGTAGCGAGTAGGGGGTGCTACAGAAGATATTACCAAAATTATCCTTGTTCCACTGCTTCAAGTGATCCTTCAACCTATATAGCTTTTGTTGCAACCTATACATACCATATCCCTGGATCGGGGCACCCCAGGATTGTTTAACCATATCTTGGAAGTTGTGGTGCATAATCCACATATGCTGAAATTTGAAAGAGGAAGGAACATTTTCCTCTGTTCTAATGGCAGTAATTAACAGAGGATGGTGATCTGACAATCTTCTGGGGAGATGTGAAACTCTGGTGGAATTGAATAATTCAGCCCATTCTTGAGAATATAAGACTCTATCTAAGCGCCTCCAAACCCTTTTGTTAGTCCACGTGAAAGGCTCCCCTTCAAATCCTGCATCAGTTAATCCACTCTCCAGGACCATGTCATTAAAGTCCTCAATAGAGCCCAAGCTACTGATAGTGCCTCCTTGGTTTTCATGTGTGTGAAGCATAGTGTTGAAATCCAAGGAACCTTGTTGGGGGATAGTCTTTTAAGCTCTTCCCACAAGACTCTCTTAGGATTCCTGTAACATTTGGCATATACAAAACTACAAAAACTTCCCTTTTGAAGAAGTATAGAACTAATTTTCACATGAAGGAGTTGATTAGTATTCTGTACCACTTGAACATCAAAACCAAACTGAGCAAGGCACCAAATTTTGTTAGAAATGTTAGAGAAAACAGAATGAAAACCAAACCTATGAATGAAAGAGGCATCTTCGACGTGAATAAAAGGTTCCAACAAAACCAAAATATGAGGTCTATGAGTTAAAAGCATGTCCAAGAGAATTTTTTGTTTATCTATTTTACCAATACCTCGAACATTCCAAATCAGAATTTTGGTCATTTAAAATTGTAGAGAGGAAGAGGAAACAGACCTGGTGTACCTTTTAGGGAGGGTCCTAGTAGTACTGTTACCTTTGTTCTTTTTTCCGTTGCCTCTAACTTTGCATGTTTTGAGAGAGCTATCTTCCATGGAATTGTTTCTCTTTTACTTGTTAGACATAGTTGAGTCTTCCAAAATGTGTTCTTGGAGGTTTGATTCCAGTGCTATGTCATTGACATTTTGATTGATCTCCTGTTCTCTTGCTTGTACTTGTGGCTGGAGCTCAGTGTCAAGCTCCAAAAGTGAGTCACCGTCATCCAAGCTTTGAAATATGTTGTAGATTGGTGTGAGTTCCTCCTCTTTGTCATTGTTTTCTTTGGTGTCCTGAGCCTCACTTTCACTAGTTTCCTCGGTAGCTTGAATCTCAATTATATCCATATCAGAAAGGAACTTATTTCTTCGTTTTTTATTACTACATTCTCCTCTTAAAAGAATTCTAGTTCCTATTGCCTTTGTTGAAGTGCTGCCCTTGTCACCACTTTTTGGGGTCTTCTTAGCTTTTCCTCTGGCTTTCAGTTTGCTTGTGGAATTTCGTTCATGGCTTTCAGCAGTCAAATCTCTGTCCAATAATTCTTCAATTAAGGGGTCATCCAGGTTGAAGTTGTCCATGTTGTCTGTGCAATTTTCTCCTTGAGGCGTCAAGGTATTGTGAGAGGTGCATTCCTGTATGGCAGCTCCCTGAAGAGTTACAGAGTTTGGAGTTCTGGTGTTATCCATCTTTAGGTTCTCCTGTTTTCCATGGCTCTGAATCTGTTCCATTTGATTGTCGTTCTCCAGTTGATCTTTGACCCCCTTTTTTGGCTGGTTGGTTATTGAGCATTCCGCTTTTGCAGCGGGGAATGATGCTTTGCTTCTTTCTGAATTATGGTCGACAGCGGGATGGCTTACTGGCACAATCATCTTTTTTCCTTTATCACGAGCTTGTTTTATCTCAATTCCTGCAAATTGTTGATTCCTACGGTTGATCTTATTATGGGGTGGGGGTTTAGGGGCATTACCTTTCGAAAAACAGTCAGTATCCTTATGTCCCACATGCTTGCACAAAGAACAGTATTCAGGGAGATGTTCAAAAACAACTTTCTGTACTATGGTTACACCATTATGTGCAAGTCAAATTCTTCAATGACAGGTTTTAACAGGTCTATTTCCACACAAACCCTAGCTGTGATAGTTTAGACTTGTTAAGAGTTAAAGCATCAATTTGCAAAGGTGATCCAACCATGCTAGCAACAGAAAAAAGAGCTTCCTTACGAAATAAATGAGCAGGGAGTTCAGGAAAGCAAACCCAAATAGGAACGATAGATGATTCTTGCGTCGGACTAAATGTTGGCGTCCATTTGAAAATTCTCATTGGGAAGCCTTGAAGAAACCAAATGCGCCGTAGCCACAGGCGGGAGTAATCTGACTCGCTGGAAAGGGAGATAAGGGTGTGTTTGGAGTTGATCATGCTGACTGTAAACGCTCCTTGAATCCCCAATCTAGCAATAAGCTGGTGCATTTGACTGTAAGGGGGTGCTCCATGTGAGAATTTTCCAACAAGGAAAAATCGATAGGGCGCCGCGAGCTCCTCTGTCTCAGCATCTGCAAATGATAGAGTGGGTCGACCATGGTTAATGGACTTGATACCGAGTGGTTGGGGGTTATGATCGGCCAGAAAGAATTTTCTAAGATCGCAAGGATGTTGATGAAGACTCTGATTCCCTGTCGAATTAGAGACAGCTTCAGCAAATGATTTAATAAGAGAAATTGACTTCTACTGCTCAGCATGTTTCTACAAATCAGGGGGCAATTTCTGAGTTGATTCGTTCGAGTTGGAATCAAAACCGGCCGAGTTGGCTACCAAGGTTTCCATAGGCATTGAGGCTCCGATGGTGGTCGCTGATTGGAGGGGCTGGTCCGTCATGGGAAGGCGAGTCCACCGGTGGAAATCTAGCCATCAACGCTCGTCGGACGGCAGGGATAGGGTTGCGCAACCGTCGGCGTTTGGGAGGTTCTGTGATCAACACAATGCCTTGATGGAATTGGATGGGAGATGGCTCGTTCGATTCGCACGGAGGAGACGAGTTGATTGGTGGTGGTCCGCGATCGGGAAGCACTCCGGTGGCGGCGAAACAACGACGACAAGGTTCAAAGGTTAAGGTAAAAGCCCAACCTTTCTCGTTGGTGGAATCCAAAATTATTTAGTGGGTAATGTTCGCCTTGGTGGTGATTCGAACGGTATGAGCAGCGGCCGGTGGGTCATCGGGACGGCGCCGGAATTTGAGAAAAACGTTGGCGGTGAAAAAAGGTGGCGAAAATGCGGACTGTGGCTGGCGTGTGGCGGCGCGTCGGAGGCCGGTTCAGAGCACGCGTGGCATGGATGGAAAGATCGTCGGATGACGAATCTGGATCTAGTGCGCGTGGCCAGAAACGTGCCGGAAAAAATTCCGGCGGCCAGCCGGCGGCGGATGTGGCTACGGGTGTCAGCGACAAGGCGGAAGAAGGTCCTGGCTCCCTCTCAGCTCACTCTCACTCTCTCAGCTGTTGTCTTTTAACATAATTGTAATATGGAAATGGCTTGGGTTTCTTGACCTCGTATAGTCCAAGGATAAGAGTCTCTATATGCTTTAAGATGCAATTGTTTTATGTTAACTGCTATCTGGAGACCAAGGACAAGAACTTGACATTCAACAACATTGTTTGAGCAATTTTTGAGTTAGGACGAAGGAATGTGGCAAACTTCTCCACCGGGTGTGATGAATATGACTTTAGCACCGACTTCTTCTTTGTGTAAAGCTCTATCAAAGTATATTTTCCTATGGAGGAGTGACTTCAACGACAAGGACGCTTTCGTTAGGGAGATCATTAAACAACTCCCACTCTGTAGGGATAGGATAATCAGCTAAGAAGTCTATTAATACTTCACTACTTTTTGAGGAATATACACAATTTTGAATTATTATGGCTGAAGATACCACTTTGCAAGTGTATCAGATAGGACGTGCTTCGACATGACATACCTTAGTGGATTTGCTTTCTAAACGAGCCGTACGGTATGTGGTTGGAAGTAATACTTTAATTTTTGGATTGAAAAGATGAGCGCCAAACATAATTTTTCAAATGGTGAGTATTTCAGTTAATTAGGCATCACCATTCTACTCAACTAGTACAAAACACTTTTCTAGACAAAATGCATAATATCCCCCTGTGTTTTAGAAAGTATGAAAAAAACACTCTCCTGTTTTCAGAATAGCCTAAAATCCCCCTCCTGTTTTGTTTTACTCAACAAAAAACCCCCATTCTGTTAGCAACTAATAGAAGGTGGAGGAGACGCGCGTCTGCTACTTTTGGTAGTCATTTTCTGCGGTTTAGGTTCATATTTAATGACACTTTAGACTAAAAATACCCCTCTATGGGTCTATATAACATACAAAGGACTTTTTGGCTTGTTCGTGTCTTCCTTTTTCCATTTCTCACCTTAAAAAACAAGTATTAAATTTTGTCATATTAAATTTAAATTGAAATATTAAATTATATTTAATTTATTTAATGATAAATATTAAATTAAATTATATTTAAATTCAAATAATTTTATAATTTTTAATTATTAAATCTAAAATTATTTTTTATTAATTAAAATATATATGTAATTACAATAATTATTACTAATTAGCCAAAATATTTAATTATTATAATTATTTAAAATATTCTTGATTAAATAAATTATATTTTAATTAATATAATTAAAATTAATTAAAAAATTTAAAAAAACAAGAAAAACTGCAATTTCGCCCCTTTTTCGCCGAAAACTTGTTTCTAAGTTTCCAGCGCCGTCCGGACGAATTTTCGACGGCCAATGGTACCATTCAAATCCTCTCTTTAAGACGAACATTTTCATACCTCCAATTTGAGTTTTCGTCAATCATAGAGAGTTGGCTCAAGTCACGACCGCTGAACATGTTTAACGTCGATTCGTCGCTGTCCGATCGAATCTCTGTCTCAAACCACCACCATCAGACTCGTCTCTTCAAAACGATTCTAACGAAACTGACCTCACCCAATTTGATAAAAAAAATTTAGGGAGATACGAGCATTTTAACAAATAAGGGTAGTTAGTTATTTTTTTTAATATATAATAATAATATATTTTTAAAAAAATTTAAATTATTTATATATAATATACGTTAAATAATTTATTGAATCTAGACCTTTTATTTTTTTAAAATCTAATGGTTGAGATTAATTGATTAGATCTAACGATCAGTATTTGATCAAAAACGATCTAACGGTCATTAAAATAAAAAGTAATATATAATAAGTAAGGGTATAACGGTTATTTTCTAAAAAATTAACACCGTTAGTTGGATTTAACGGAGAAGGGGCGATTGAGCTGAGTTTTACAAAATATAGGGAGGCTTTTAGCCTATTCTCATAACAAGAGGGTTTTTTTTTAAGACTTTTTAAAACACAGGGGGGTTTTATGC
The DNA here is from genome assembly GCF_000512975.1 of Sesamum indicum. NCBI lineage: Eukaryota > Viridiplantae > Streptophyta > Magnoliopsida > Lamiales > Pedaliaceae > Sesamum > Sesamum indicum. Next base: position 3,358,272 of record NC_026160.1, read on the forward strand.
ATTTTGTCCCACTTTTCTTCCCCTCATCATTTTCTTGTGCTAGTTGAGCTCCAACTGACATTCTTGAGCAACTATATCGAGAATTAATGGATGTAGGCACTGGTGCAATCAGTAAGGGAGTTTTAATCAAGTAGGACTTTGTGTTTCTAAAAGCATTACGACAAGTTTCATCCCATTTAAATGGAGCACCCTTTTTCATGATGTGGCTAAAAGGTTGACATCATCCAAACCAGTTTGAAATGAACCTTCCGAGATACGCCAACTTTCCTTGCAAACTCTTAAATTCATGGATGCTTTGAGGTTTAGCATCTTTAAGATTCCATCGGTCTTGGCTTTTTCAATCTCTATTCCTCTATGGTGAACAAAAAACCTAAGAAATTTTTTCGAGGTGACACTGGATACACATTTCAATATATTCATCTTGAGTTGATATCTCCTCAGTCATTCAAATATCTTCCTTAAATCTTGGATATGATTATCTCCTTTTGAACTTCACGACAAGGTCGTTGATGTAGCATTCAATATTTGTGTGAAGCATATCATCAAATATCCTCTGCAGGCCCTTTGGTATGTGGCACCAACATTTTTCAAGCCAAACAACATTATTTTGTAGTAGTATATCCCTTTTTGGGGTACACAATGCCATTAGTTCTTCATCTCTTAGTGTCATGCGTATTTAGTTGCACCCAGATGACCCATCCATGAATTTCATGCTCGGTGGTGGCATCAATCATGAGTTTTGCGATGGGCAAGGTAAAATCAACGTTGGGGCACACAAATTTCAAGTCACTAAAATCGACACATTCTCGAATTAGTCTATTTTTCTTTCTAATGGGAGCAATGCTTGATATCCATGTTGGATATTTGACTTATCGAATGAACCCAACCTCGACTGAGTTTGTTGACTTTGAATTCGATCAAATGGACCAACTTAGATTGGAGTCAGCATTGAGTTTACTTGACAAGGTGAGCTCCTTTCTTTATTGACAACTGATGGATTGCCACCTTTGCTCATTTCCTTATATAAATATGCAAACGCATCTTTGAATTTTTTGAATAACTCAATATATGTTTCCTCCTCGTTGGCAGTTAATAGGGCATTGATGTAGATTAGCCGAGGATTTTCAACATTACCAAATTGATTTCTTTCAATTTGTCAACAGTGGCCTTGTAGTATGTTTGGTTGGGGCAAAAGTTGGAATATAAGAGAAGTGGAAGTAAAAACGAATGTCTAAGAGATAGTTTGGTATTTCGTTAGGGAGGAAAGATGGAGGGGAAGTAAAAGTCAGTATGTATGAAACCCCTTTACGGTCTAATTCTTCTTTCGCCCAAAGTTAGACGAAAAAGTGAAAGTATAAGGCTTAAGAGACAAAACAAATATATATTTTATTTTTATTTACTCTGTTACCCAAATATATTTTTTTAATCCAATTCTGTTTTGCATAATACTGTACATAATCACCAGAGAAAAGATAATAAAATTGCTGAAAAACTATTGCATCGAAGTCAACGTTGAATTTCTTTTAATAAAAAATAATCTTGTTCTTGTTTGATAAATATTTTTATTAATAAGGTTTTTAAATTTCGATATACTAAAATTTTATTAGTATAATTGTAAAGTTTATATATGGCCTAATGACCTTCTAAGGTCGGCCCAGCAGAGCAAAGGCCCAAACCCACCCGGCTGCCCACTTACACTACCCGACCCACTACCGGTAACACGACCCATGACCTCTATCCTATGTATTGGTCCTAACCCTAATGATTGCTATCTTTTTTTTCCCTTCGCTTCTTGTGCGCCGACAGTGTCTATCCTCTCTCCTTCACTCTATTTCTGCCATGGATTGTCTTTCCTTACCTCTTCTCCGAGAATGGAGGTGGCCTTCCATAGCCAACTTAATGGCTTATGGAAAGCCACCGTTATCCTCCATTCCTACGGTTTAGTTTTCCTATAAAAGGGTTTCTCCCCCTCGGATCCTACACACGAAAATACTCATTCTTCTCATTCCTCTCATACTGATTCTAAGTGATCTTTGTTGTGTGTCTTTGTGACCGGTTGTGAGAGGTAAGATCTCTGTGATCGGTCGGACTATTCTCTAGTGGAGTAACCGTGGGTTTGGCCCCCCTTTTTCTCGTGGTGTGCAAGTCTCTGTGACAGAGAAACGTGACCTTTGTGGTTGGATCTGGCAATACCCTGAGTCATCTTCAAATTATCAGATTTGTTCTTTTATTTTCTAGATTTATATATATATTCATTATTTTCATTCTTGGTTTGTATTAAGGAGTTTCGTACTCCACATATACTGTAATAGTTGGCTAGGTGATTTTTGTGAAAGAGATATCACTGAGGGTTTTCTCCCTGCAGTGGTATTAGAGCCATCTCTGATACGACAGCTCCCGGTGGTGGTACTCTCTGAAACCCCTCCTCTTTATTTCGTTGATATCTCTGTTTATATTAATGTCAGATCATTATCTCTGTTATTCCTATTTACCATGGTTAAACCCCCTAATATCCCTCTTGGCCAGACCCTTGAGGTCGTCGGGTATCTAGACGGGATTTAGGCCGGTGAACCTCGGTTTGTTTGATATCTCAAGTTATTATCTTTGTGACCTTCTAATCTCTGTAATACCATCACTGATGTAGGTCGCGCGAAATCAGGATCACTAGGTCGGATCGCTGTATTTGGATCGCTAAATCCCTCTTTCGAACTACCTCTAGTGGATCCTGAGAACAAAGCAAACGTGAAACTAGCCGAGTAGCCCTCGGCGATGGCCCTCTGATACTTAAGTTAAAAAAGTGGGGTCGAAAATATGATAACGAGATCGAATGAGATCACAAATATGGCGGTAAAATAATGTGGTGAAAACGTATATGAATAATCATAAATAAGGCTATTTATAACTGTACGGTACCCTCTATGTATGCGACACGTGGCCCCAATGAAAGTGAGCCACGTCATCCTTTGTAAAAGCCTGCTGCTGCCGCTGTCGTACCTGCACACTGGTCCCCACGCGCACAGTCAGAGAGTACATAAAAAGGTGCTTAAAAATATAGGGGTATTTTTGTAATTATATAACTTCCCTTATCATTACTCCCCCACTTCTCTTAGTGTCATTAATGACACTAAGGGAAGTAAACAGTCACCATGTCAGTTTGAAGGATCTCGGCCATCTGTCCTAAGCCACGTGTCTCCATCCGCTGGAATGTGGGAAGGCGCGCTGCCTCAAATATTCCCCTATATATAGTCCCCCATTTGAACTTTTTTGACCACCCAAACTAATCTCATTCGATCTCCCCCTGCGAGCTACCTCCATTCTCCAGGTATTCCTCAATCCTTTCTTATTCCAACTTTTGATATCATGTCTTCTAGGTCTAGGAGTCTTTCCGTTCCTGTGTCTGCTTCCGAGTCTGACTCGAGCTCAGATTCGAGCTCTATGTCGGGATCGTCAGCGACCTCCACAAGGGAGACCGCTGGTACTTCTCGCGATCCCACTTCTTCCATTCCCGAACCTCATTCTAACCTTCCTGAGGAAATTGCTGAATCCGATGAGGCCCCTGTTTTTCAAAAATATATTGAAATGATGCAACAAAAGCCATGGTTAGGAATCGCGAGCATCATTAAAACAACTCCTGTAGCATTAAAAAGAAAATATTATATTCCTGCTCTGCTGATTACGATATTATCATTCCTCGTTCATTTGATCACATGCATCAGCCCCAGAAAGCTACTGTGCTTTATCCGTGCTCCATTTAGATGTCGGATTACGTTTTACATTACCCCGCGAAGTGAACAATATCCTTGTCCGATTAGGTCTCTGCCCAATGCAATTATCCCCCAATTCTATTAGCTATATACTCATGTTCATTATTGTTATGGAACACCTTGATTTGTCTCCCTCTTTTGACAATTTCTGGTCACTATACAATATCACTGCCTCCAAAAGATCGGGGGAGACTGGGTGGTTCTACTTAACCACATGCAAGGACTGTTGTTTCTTAGACGATTTGAGGTCTAATGTCGGTCCTTGGCGTGATAGCTATTTCTTTCTACGACCTCCACCTGGGCAATCTTGGGATTTTTACTTGGGTTGACGTGAGTCTAAGCCCAAACCCGAAACTTTTGGGGAGGGGTTCGAGAAAGTCTGTTTTGGTACCTTCCGAAAGTACTACTACAGGAGAAAGTCTTGAAGCTCGCGGGCCTCTCCCATGCTCCTATTCCAGTCAAAAGCTCTTTAGGTGATTACAGAAGTCCTATCTTTTCTTTCCTCTTCCTTTAAGCGATCTCTAACTAATTCCTCTTGTAGAGTCTGAAATCATGCTGGCCAGGATCGCGAACAAAACCAGAGCGAAGAAGGGAACATTACCTCCCTCGGTCGATCGCGAGCTCAAACGTGCGGCGGCGGCTGCCAAAAGGAAATGCAAGGAACGTGCTCCGACTCTGACCCCATCTCCTACAACCGGTACAGCCTCCGAACAACCGTCTCTCCAACTAAGGCAAGGGGTCAAACGCCTGACGAGCAAGTGGAAGTAGTGGAGATATCTGAGAATCGAGGTCTGAAGAGGAAAAGAGGCAAAGAGAGAGCGATCCCCGAATCAGATATCCCAGCAGAACCGACCGAGAGCAGGAGCGATCCTTCTTCAAGGTCAAGGCCAGGCAGATTAGAGGCCAAGCTCGCCGCAGACAGGGTCGTTGAGCCCGAGAGTCGCAAAAGATTTTCCGCGTTCCAAGAAGTGTGCCAACGGACAAGAGACGAGCGATCTTCGTCTGCTCGAGTTGCTGAGATGTCCGGCGAAAAATGGGTTCCTGACTGGAAAATCTCAAAAAACAGTAGCGTTCTACGAACCCTAGCCGGACAGGACTCTTGGGAGATTTACAGGGCCGCTTGCCTGGAACGGGACCAGGTCATCCTTGCCCAAACCTCTCATACATCCATCGAGGAGCACTTCGCGCACAATATGACTCAGGTAACCAACAGCTTACCCTACTCACGAACTGATTTTCCATGAATCTTTCCTTTGCAACAGGCCATGGCCTTTGCCCATAACCTCTCCCTCCAATGCTCGATGTGGAGACACGATAAGATCATCCTTGAATCAAAAACTGTGGAGATGGAGGAGAAGATTCTAGAGCAACAATCATTGATCGAATCCCTTCAGTTCGATGCCCAAGAGAAGAAGGAGCTCACTTCCAAGCTGGAAATTTCTGAGAGAGAATTAGAGGAAGCCAGATCCACAGCCCAAACAGATCGCGCAACTGCCTTTGAAGCGGGCAGGGAGCAGGGTTTAACTGAAGGTCGGGCCCACTTTTTGCAGAGCTAGGAGCACAAGGATATGTTGAATCAAGCTCGCATGAATGGTGCTCGCGACTTTCTGAAGTCTAGGACCTTTCGAGAGGCTGTGGAGAACCAGGCGTCAGACTTTATGGTTGAGGGGTTCGAGAAGTGCCAAGGCCAAATCCTGAAGCTCGAAGGGTTCGTGGAAGATTTTGATCTCGACCAGCTGGACGTATCTTTAGATAAAAATCTCGAACCATACCCCCCTGGCCCAGCACCTGTTGATGATTTTCCAGAATTTCTCCCTCTGATGGACGAACTACCACCCCCATTTCCTATCTTGTAGATGTATAGGGATGAATGAACAATTTTTGTAAGCACCCTCTTTTTTTTGTATTCCGAACTAACAATGTCGATTTAGGGATGAATTCCCTTTTTTGTAAGCTAATGATTATCAATACTAAATATTTTGTTCATCAGAACCTCGAGTAGTTTGTATTCTTGTATATCTACGAAGATTCCTGCTAAGTTTAAAAAACTTGCGTCTCCCTTCAGGTCGTTCCACGAGACCTATTACAAAACTCCTGCATTATGATAGCGTATAGACCTTTTAAGTTATAAAATCTGCAACCCCTTCATATCGCTATCTTTTCCAGATCATTTATGAACCTTTTTCAGGTTAGAAATCCTGCGTCTTTTTCAAATCGCTTATGAACCCTTTTCAGGTCAAAAATCCTGTGTATCTTTTACAGATTGCTTATGTACCTTTTTCAGGTTAGAAATCCTGCGTATCTTTTTCAGATCGCTTATGAACCTTATTTCATGTTAGAAATCCTGCACATCTTTTTCCGATCGCTTATGAACCTTTTTCAAGTCAGAAATCCTGCGCATCTTTTTCAGATCGCTTATGAACCTTTTTCAGGTTAGAAATCCTGCGTATCTTTTTCAGATCGCTTATGAACCTTTTTTAGGTTAGAAATCCTGCGCATCTTTTTCAGATCGCTTATGAACCTTTTTCAGGTTAGAAATTCTGCGCATCTTTTTCAGATCGCTTATGAACTTTATTTCAGGTTAGAAATCATGCGTATCATTTTCAGATCGCTTATGAACCTTTTACTTCTAAGGTTAACTTTGAAAGAACACAACAGAACTTGTAGATGCAAAATGACCTTTTACAGGTCGTCTTTTTCAGACTATTGAAATGTCTTTTTCAAACAATTGCAAGCCTTTTTTCAGGCAAGACCTTGCTAGGTAGCTTACATACATCTAAGCATAAAATTTCTTCAAATTATGCAGATTCCAAGGTCGCGGCAGATTCTTCCCTTCTAAGTCTTGTAAGATGTATGTCCCTTTCCGTCGGATTTCCACTACCTTGTATGGGCCTTCCCATGTCGGATCAAGCTTTCCAACATGCTTCGACACTTCAACTTTCTTCAACACCAGGTCGCCAACTTGAAAACTCCTCGGTCGCACTCTTCGATTATAATTTCTGGTCATCATACTTTTGTACCTCAAGATCTTTGCGTACGCGCGATCTCTACCTTCTTCAATCATTGTAAGGTCAACTCGAGCTGTCTCTTCCCCGACCTCCGCAGGTATGACAGCTTCACTGCCATATACCAAACAGAAGAGGGTCTCACCCGTGGCAGTTCGTGGGGTCGTTCGATATGCCCAGAGTACTCCAGGCAGCTGACCCATGCCCCTTTTGCTCCTTCCAACCGAGTCTTCAAGTATTGCAACAGGGTTCGGTTCGTGACCTCGGCCTGCCCATTCACTTGTGGGTTCCCGACCGCCGTAAAATTCTGTTGGATTTTCAGCTCTTTACACAACGCCACGATCTTCTTTCCTTGGAACTGGGTTCCGTTATCCGATACCAGAACGCGCGGAACCCCGAACCTGCAAATAATATTTTTCCAAATGAAATTGACTACCTCTTTTTCAGAGATTTTTGCCAAAGCTTCCGCCTCGACCGACTTGGAAAAGTACTCGACCGCCACAATCAAGAATTTTTTCTGAGCCACTGCTTGAGGAAATGGACCAATGATATCGATCCCCCATTGATCAAAAGGGCATGCGACTTTCAAGGGCTCCAGAGGGGTCGTTGGGGAACGCAGCAATCCCGCATATTTTTGGCAACTTTCACATTTTCTAGCGAACTCCTTTGCATCCTCCACCATCGTGGGCCAAAAATAGCCTTGCCTAAGGATCTTATGAGCCAGCGATCTTCCTCCTAAATGATTTCCGCAACTGCCTTCATGTATTTCCTTCATAACATACTGCGACCTCTCGGCATCTAAGCATTTCAACAAAATATCTTCTGGAGTTCTCTTGTAGAGATCATCTCCGATCATAGTAAAGCGATTTGCTTTGAACTGTAGTCTCTTGGCAGCGATTGCGCCGCTAGGCAACTCCCCATGCTTTAAATACCGAACAAAAGGCGTTTTCCAGGAATCCGTCATCTCAACTGCGTGAACCTCCGCTTCATCTATTACCGGTTGTGACTTTACCATCACCGTGATCTTTCTTTCGTTAATTCCTTCGACTAGCGACCCGAACTTCGACAAGGTATCCGCTCGTGCGTTCTCGTCCCTTGGGATTTGGTTAATCGTGCATCTGTCAAATTTTTTTATCATGTCTTTCACCTTTGCCAGGTATTGTGTCATGGACCACTCTCGCGTCTCATAGGTGCCCTGTACCTGCATCGCGACAAGTTGTGAGTCCGTATATACGTCTACCTGCCTTACACCTCCATCCCATGTCGTCTGCAATTCTTGAATTAAAGCTTCATATTCAGCTTTATTGTTGGTAGCCGGAAAATTTAGCCTCACGGAGATCTCGATCTCAGCACCATCTGGTCCTTGCAAGTAAATACCAGCTCCTCCATTCTTTGAGGTCGACGACCCATCCACGTGTAACAGCCATCTTTCCTCTTTTTCTGGTTGTTCACCAACGAGCTCAACCAGGAAATCAGCAAACACTTGTGCTTTAACTGCACTCCTCGTTTGAAATTCAATGTCAAATTCTCCCAGCTCCACCGCGCATTTAATCATCCTGCCAGATGTATCCGATTTTGACATAACCTGCTTCAAAGGATGATTAGTTAAGACAACAATAGGGTGGGACTGGAAGTAAGGTCGCAACTTCCTTGCTGTTGTCACCAAAGACAATGCCAACTTCTCGATCTGGATATACTTCTTCTCTGCTCCTTGTAACATTTTGCTAATGTAGTAACAGGACTTTGCTTTCCATTTTCCTCGCGCACCAGCACCGAGCTAACCGCGTTATCTGAGCACCAGTACCGAACATTCTCTTTTTTTGTTTCACCGGCTTGACCTGTGAATCAATATTAAGTCTATGCACAATTACCTCGGGGTTTATACATTGAAAAGAGGGGCTCCATGCAAAGAGGTCGTTATTCCTCCGCAAGAAATCAATCATCATTTTTTCCATCTCCATCGTCATCTGCGATCCAATACGGGTCATTTTCTGGAAATTTTCTGAAATTAATTCAACCTCCTTGTACTCCTCCGACGGCTCAATTCTTTCCATTTTTCCTCGTTTTGCCTTCTCATTTTGGCTCATCTCCTCCTTCCTCTTTTCTTTTTTCATCGTTTCTCCCTGCTTCACGGCTAAGTTATAGCATTGCCTAGCTGTTCGCTGATCGCATCTTACTTCCCCGACTCCTTGTGGTGTTGGAAACTTCATCTTCAAATGATATGTAAACACCACTGCCTTAAACTTGTTCAATGTTGGTCGCCCTAATACCACGTTATCTGCAAAATGACTGTCAACCACCAAAAATTGAACCATGCAGGTCTTTCTTCTGGGTTCTTCCCCCAAAGAAACTAGTAGCTCGATCACACCTTCAGGAACGACCTCATTGCCTCCAAATCCGACCAAAGGTGTTCGAATTGGCTTCAATCTCACATTTCCCAAGTCCATTTTCCTGAGAACATCACTAAAAATAATATCAACAGAATTACCGTTATCTATCAACACTTTGTGTACCTGGTAGTTAGCGATGTCCATCTTAATGACCATGCGATCGTTCTGGTCAAGGGTGTCCGAACTCAAGTCTTCATCTCCAAAGACGATATTTTCCTGCTTCGCTACATGCAACATTTGCTCCCCGTACTTGAGTTTGTTCTCCCTTGTGTACTTCTTTCTTGCTCTCATCGAATCTCCATTGGTCGGTCCACCGGAGATAGTATGAATAACACCCTTCGTGGGTGCATTGTCCCGTGCTACGCTTTTTCCCGTCTCATCCTTTTGATGCCTCTCGCGGCTCCGCGATCTACTACGTCCGCCCGTTTTGGCACTCCTGTCAATCAGATGTTTAAAATAGCCTTGTCTTACCAACCATTCGATCTCATCTCTTAATTGGTCGCAATCCTCCGTGTTATGACCTTTGTCTTTATGGAACCTGCAATATTTGTGTGAGTTTTTCTTAGCCGACGTATCACGCATCTTACCCGGCCATTGCAGGAGGCCCTCCTTTTCGACCATCGCCATCACCCACTCTCTAGTGGTTGTCCAGGGGGTATACTTGTGATGTCGAGGCAATACGGCCCTCTCTGTTCACGATCTTTTTCAGATTGCTGCTTGCCATCTCTCGGTTGTTCTCCTCTCAATCTTCCCGGATCCCTCGTCCAGTCATTGTCCTTCATGGCATTCATCTCTTCCTCATCAATGTATTTTTGTTCCATTTCCATTAACTGCTCTATCCCCGTTGGCGGGTCTCGAGCCAATGCCGACGCGAAGCGGCCTTTCTGCAAACCATGTATTAAGATGCTCACCATCATATCGATCCTCAAGTCCTGGACCTCCAATACCTCGTTATTGAATCTTCCCACGAAAGCCTTCAACATTTCATCCTCCCTTTGTCTGATCGTGAAGAGCTGAGTCGCTGACCTCTTTGCTTTTCTTTTGCTGGCAAAATGAAAAGAAAATTTATGAATTAGTTGTTCGTAAGAATCAATTGTTCCACTACCTAGGCTCGTGAACCATTCTTGAGCCTTGCCCTTCAGAGTAGTGACAAACAGCTTCGCTTTGATCGGGTCCATCTGGCCGTATAGATTCATGACCAGGTCGAATGCAGCAACATGTTCCCTAGGATCATTGCTCCCATCGCACTTGGGAAGATCCAAGAACCAAAAGCTACTATCCACCACCTCCAATAAGATTTGATTAGTGAAAGGCGAGCTCCTGTTTTGTGATACGATCTCTCCCCTTTTCTTCAATTCCTCTATTTGCATTCCCAGTTTCTCAATCTGCTTGCCAACGCTATCCACATCCGCTCTCGATATGTCTGGTTGTCTAGTGACTGTTCTTCTGCTGGCCATCGTTCTTTTGTTGGTTATTTCATTTGATAAGGTTCTCTCGGGACCTTTTTCAGGCGCCCTTGAGACCTCTCTCCTCTGCTCTGTTTCTACTTCCTGAAACAACTGCCTCCTAACCCCTTCCCTAGCTGGGGTTACTGTTCTGCACTCATACTCCACAATGGGCTTTCTGCTCGCCTCTTCGATCATATGCTGCAACTCTTCCTTCGTCATCTGCACCATCCGCTCTTCTCCTTTCCCTGGGGTTTCTTCCACCTATTGTCCTCGTCGTGATGACCCTTCCATTTCCAACTCGTTCTCAGTTTCCCACAGACGACGCCAAATGATGTAGGTCGCGCGAAATCAGGATACTGGGTCGGATCGCTGTATTTGGATCGCTAAATCCCTCGGCAATGTCTCTTCGATGCTTAAGTTAGAAAAGTGGGGTCGAAAATATGATAACGAGATCGAATGAGATCACAAATATGGCGGTAAAATGATGTGGTGAAAACGTATATGAATAATCATAAATGAGGTTATTTATAACTGTATGGTACCCTCTATGTATGCGACACGTGGCCCCAATGAAAGCGAGCCACGTCATCCCCTGTAAAAGCCTGTTGCCGCCGCTGTCGTACCTGCACACTAGGCCCCACGCGCATAGTCAGAGAGTACATAAAAAGGTGCTTAAAAATATAGGGGTATTTTTGTAATTATATAACTTCCCTTATCAATCACTGATCTGTGTGATTCCTTAGTACTAATCTGTGTGATCTCCTATAATAACTGTTGATATATATTCTGTAGTGATTTCATTATTTATCAACTGTTTGAAAGATTGTAATCTCTGATCCTATAGTTTCTACGACATATTTTACATATCTGTTGCATTCTCTGATTTATTGAGATATCAACTGAAATCTTTGTGATTCTGCCATCCTCGTTACTGTGATCTGTTGTGTTCTTTTGTTTGTGACTTAGTTGTTGTGAGCACCTGTTAAAACCTTTTCGGAATAATCACTAAAACTTGCTTAAAAACCTTTTCTGAAATTTTCTTTAAATTTATTTTATAATGGCCGGATATAACCTACAACTTTTTGATGAAAAAAGTGATTTTTCAATCTGGCAACAAAAAATGAAGGGAATTTTGATTCAGCAAAGAGTTTTTAAAGCCATTGATGACAACTATTTGGAAAATATTTCAGAAGAAAAAATACAAGAAAATGATGAATTTGCTTACTCCTCGATTATTCTAAACTTGTCTGACACTGTTTTACTAAAAGTTGGTAAACAAAATTCTTCAAAAGAATTGTGGGATAAACTTGAAGAGCTTTATACTGAAACATCTTTGCCTAGTAAACTGTTTTTATTGGAAAAAGTTTTTAGATACAAACTTAACTTGTCTAAAAACATTGATGAAAACTTGGATGATTTTACAAAGTTGATACAGGATATTAAACTCACTGGTGACAAAAATATTGATGAATATTCTCCAATTGTTTTGCTTAATGCTATTCCTGAATCTTATTCTGATGTTAAAGCTGTTATTAAGTATGGTAGAGACAGTGTTAATATTGAAACTGTTGTGAATGGACTTAAGAGTAAGGAAATGGATCTTAGGGCTAATAAACCTAGTCAAAACCAACACGAGGTTAATTCTGTTAGGGGAAGATCTAAGTTTAGAAACTCTAGATATAACAACAGAAACAAAAGTAGGAGCAAAAGTAGGAGTAAAAGTAGAGTGGAAATCGGAATAATGTAGACCAAGGGAGAACACTTATAATGATGACAAAACCAGAGAAAGACGTTGTGATAACTGTGGTATAAAAGGTCACTACATTAAGGATTGTAGAAAACCTAGAAAGGGTAATCGAGATAGATATGAAGAAAAGGAAAAGGCGAATAACGTCTCTAATGATAATAATGGTGAAGTGTTTGTTGTGTGTGAAGCAAATTCTGTGAATTCCTTTGACAAGCATGAATGGTTGATTGTATTTGGTTGCACATTTCATATGAGTCTATTCAAAGAAATCTTCTCTAATTTCAGATATGAGCATGCTGGTTTTGTTTCTATGGCTAATGAGAAAAGATGTGAAATTGAAGGTCTTGGTGACATTTCTTTGTGTTTTAAAGATGGCTATAGAATGACTTTGAAAAATGTCAGATATGTTCCTGATTTGAGCCATAATCTTATTTCTTGTGCTGCATTAGAGGAAGATGGTCTTGAGGGTAGATGGGGCAAAGGCCTCATGAAAATTATGAAGGGCTCTCTAATTGTGATTAAAGCTGAACGTAAGCGTAATCTCTATATATGCAATGTTTCTTATGATAACCTTGTTGCATCTGTCTCTGGATGTGATTTAATTGTTTTATGGCATAAGAGACTTGGTCATATCAGTCAAAAGGGTCTTGATTTTTTAAGAAAAGATGGCATTTTGAATGAGAACATTGAGAAACTGGATTTTTGTGATGATTGGGTTCTTGGTAAACATCATAAAGTGCATTTCCCTGCTTCACCCTCCCAAATCCCTCCATGTCTACTTGCATTCTTGATTATGTGCATGCTGACATTTGAGGACCTTCTAATGTGCTTACTCATGGAGCCAATCAATATTTCTTGTCTATTATAGATAATTTTTCTAGAAAAGTTTTCATCTTCTTAATGAAACACAAATATGAAGTGTTTGAAAATTTTGAAAAATGGAGAGTTTTAGTTGAAAACTAAACTGGAAAAAGATTGAAATCTCTTCGTATTGATAATGGTTTGGATTTTTGTAATCAAAGCTTTTCTGAAATGTGTGATAAACATGGTATAAATAGGCATAAAACCAACCCCTATACCCCCCAACAAAATGGAGTTGCTGAACGAATGAATCGTACATTACTTGATAAAGTTAGATGTTTACTTATCAGTTCTGGTTTATCAAAATCGTTTTGGGGTGAGGCTGTTCTTACTGCTGCACACTTGATTAACATGTCTCCTTCTGTGCCATTACTTGGAAAAACCCCTGAACATGTTTGGACTGGTAAAATTCCTGATTTATCTGCGTTACATGTTTTTGGATGTTCTGCATTTGTTCATAAATCTGTTGATAAATTAGAATAGAGGGCCATAAAATATGTTTTATTGGTTATCCTATGGGGGTTAAGGGGTATAGACTCTGGGTACGTAGTCAACCCGGTTTCAAGGTTTTAATCAGTAGAGATGTTACATTCAATGAAAACGAAATGCCTTACTTAGAGAAAACACAATCCTTAGAAAAAGTGAAAGCCTTTAATAAGGTGGAGAATAACCTAGGGGATAACCAACAAGAGGGAGAGTTAGAAAACACACTAGAAAATGAACCTGAAAACAAGACTGAAAATGCAGAAAACCTAGAAAACCCTGAACCAAACCCGTTAGAAAATTATCAACTCGCTAGGGACAGAAATAGAAGACAAATTAGAACTCCTGTGACACTTAGAGATTTTGAGACTGCCCTTAACACTGAAATGACTGAACCTACTAGCATAGAAGAGGCTATGAAATCCAAACAGTGGCTTAGTGCCATGAATGAAGAAATGAAATCATTAAAGAAAACAAAACCTGGATTTTAGTTCCAAAACCAAAAAGTGCCTCCATAGTAGATTGCAAGTGGATTTATAAATTCAAGCAAGAAAATCCTATTAAATACAAGGCTAGGTTAGTAGCTAAGGGGTTCACGCAAAAAGAAGGGATAGATTACAACGAGATTTTTTCCCCTGTCGTTAAATATACAACTATTCGTATTATCCTTACTCTCACTGCACACTACAATTGGGAACTCAAACAAATGGATGTTAAAACTGCTTTCCTACATGGTGATTTGGATGAGAATATTTATATGTGCCAACATGCTGGTTTTGTTGATGATTCTAAACCTGATTATGTGTGTTTGCTGAAAAAATCGCTATATGGTTTAAAACAATCACCTAGACAATGGAATAAGAAATTTGACTCATTCATGCATTCATTAAAATTCACTAGGAGTCACTATGATCACTGTCGTTATTTTAAGCATGTGCAAAATTCTCCTATCTTCCTTGTGCTTTATGTTGATGACATGCTAATTGCAAGCCCCAATTCTCATCTCATTTGTGATTTACAAAAACAGCTTTGTAATGTTTTTGAAATGAAAGACCTTGGAAATGCAAAACAGATTCTTGGCATGAACATCTCCGAAATAGAGAAAGACCTTCTATTCTTTTAAACCAAAAGTCTTATATCTTGTCTGTCTTGAAAAAGTTCTCCATGGAAAATGCAAAACCTGCATCGGTACCCCTAGCTGCACATTTTCAACTTTCGAAAGACCAATCCCCCAAAACCGAGTTTGAAAAAACCAAGATGGAAAAGCTACCTTATTCAAATGTTATTGGTTCTATCATGTATCTTATGGTTTGCACACGACCTGATATTGCATATGTCATTGGTTGTCTTAGTAGGTACATGTCAAACCCCGTAACACCTCATTGGGAAGCATTGAAATGTTTACTTAGATACTTGCATGGTTCTGTTGATATTGGCATTACATTTTCCAGAAATTTTGATTACTCTCAACTTGTTGGATATGTGGACTCAAATTATGCAAATGATCAAGACAGTCGTAAGTCTACTACATCATATGTGTTTACCTTGTGTGGTGCTTGCATTAGTTGGAAATCCCAACTACAACACATAGTTGCTTTGTCAACCACTGAGGCAGAATACATTGCCACGACCGAAACCTTCAAAGAAGCCATTTGGCTTGATGGTCTTTTAAAGGAAATTGGTTTCTCAAAGGAAAAACTGGTTGTTTTCTCGGACAGTCAGTCCTCAATACAACTTTGCAAAAATCCTGTTTTTCATGACCGCACAAAACATATTAACGTGAGATTTCATTTTATCCGTGACATTGTTGGTAAGGACGTCATAAAACTGGAGAAAATCAAGATGGAGGAAACCCTGCTGATATGGGGACCAAAAACCTGCCAGTGGATAAGTTCACAACGTGTTTAAAAATTTTAAGATTAGTCCCTGACTAACTTGCATTTCTGTTATAGTGATTTTTTCTTTGCAGGTACAAAATATGGAGGGTCCCTGTTTTTTTGCAATGATGAAATTCGCCAGATCCAAAAAGCACTCCTAACCAAGTTCCTCATTGAGGTTCATTGGTCCAAGGTGGAGTATGTAAAGTTTATATATGGCCCAATGACCTTCTAAGGTAGGCCCAGCAGAGCAAAGGCCCAAACCCACCCGGCTACCCACTTACACTACCCGACCCACTATCGGTAACCCGACCCGTGACCTCTATCCTATATATTGGTCCTAACCCTAATGACTGCTATCTTTTTCCCCTTCTCTTCTTGTGCGCCGACAGTGTCTCTCCTCTCTCCTTCACTCTATTTCTGCCATGAATTGTCTTTCCTTACCTCTTCTCCGAGAATGGATGTGGCCTTCCATAGCCAACTTAATGGCTTATGGAAAGCCACCGTTATCCTCCATTCCTACAGTTTAGTTCTCCTATAAAAGGGGTTCTCCCCCTCGGGTCCTACACACGAAAATACTCACTCTTCTCATTCCTCTCATACTGATTCTAAGTGATCCCTGTTGTGTGTCTTTGTGACCGGTTGTGAGAGGTAATATCTCTGTGATCGGTCAGAGTATTCTCCAGTGGAGTAACCGTGGGTTTGGCACCCCCTTTTCTCGTGGTGTGCAAGTCTCTGTGACAGAGAAACATGACCTCTGTGGTTGGATCTGGCGATACCCTGAGCAATCTTCAAAATATCAGATTTGTTCTTTTATTTTCTGTATTTATATATATATTCATTATTTTCATTCTTGGTTTGTATTAAGGAGTTTCGTACTCCACATATACTGTAATAGTTGGCTAGATGTTTTTTGTGAAAGAGATATCACTGAGGGTTTTCTCCCTGCAATAATGTTAATTTGTTATTTTTGTAGTACAAAATGAAGAGAATGGTTATTCAATAAAATTACAAAAAAATAATCTTTTCTTCTCAGTCTGTTTTCCTTGTAACAAATAAGTGGAAGTATTTAAGGTTTACTCACCTTCCAATCATACCAAACAATTTGAAGGAAAACTATTATTCTTTCCCACCCTCGCCCTCGCTCGCTCCCCCTTTCACTTTCCTTTTCCTCTCACTTGGACCTAACAAACCCTTAACACATTTTTCGAGCTGGAGAGGAACTACTTCAGCATCCTCTTTTCAACAGATATGATGTGTTGTTTCAACCTCCTCTCTAACATGATCATTTATCTCTTCACTGCGACTGATATAGTAAAACGCTACACTTTTTCATCATCATCTTCGCTTTCTTAAGTTCTCGTGAAGACAGTAGTTGCAATTTAACTTTCAAGACTAACATGATGTCATCAAATGGATGCATTGCTTCATGCGAGATGTGATTAAGCTTTGAAGTACTTGATGACCTTGTGACTCTCGAGTTTTCTTCCAATATCTGGACTTTACAGAGATGTCTAATCCTTGATTCTTGGCCTTCTTGTCTCTCAATCTTTGATGGGGTCCAAGCCTATCGAAGATAGATATGCGTTCCATTTGCTTTCCCTTATTTCCAAGATCTCATTTGTTGTCAAGCATTCTCCTTCAACAATATGGTTGGTGTTGGCTTTTTTTATGGCTACACAGATGGAATTCTATAGAGTGAACCCAAGGCCTGACCGAGAGATTTCAAGAGTGTGCCCCTGTTCTCTTAACATAATTTATGTTGCATTAAGTCCTTGTACTTGTCCATCATTAGCTTCTGGAGACAGTTTTCCTAAAGCAACTCCTTCTTGTTGATTGTCCGTGGAACCACCAACTCTTTTAGTGAATGCAGTGGAGGATTTTTCATTTGAACCAATTCACTGCCATCTACTAGAGAGGTTGTTTTGTTTTTACTTTCCTTATCATGACTACTTTGTTGTTCGGATTTTTCAATGGATGAGTCTTGTTGTATTCTCGATATGGTATTTAGCATCAGCGAAATGGGACTCAGCTTCGGTGAAGTATTTATCATAGGAGAGCACTTTCTTTACAACACCGTCTAGAGAATACTTGAAGCATTGGTGACAAGTACAAGGAACCACACCATCCTCATGTAGCCAAGGTCGCCGAGGAGCATGTTGTATGATGTCTTGGCATCTATGACAAGGGACAATGTGGTTGATGGCATATCCTCCATCAACAAGTTTATTCTTATTATGCCGAGAGCCCTTTGTCCCCCGTGGCTGAAACCTTGGATCATCATATGACTATTTTTTAGTTCTCGTCCATGTAAATTCCTGACTTCGTCATTGTGCTTAATGGCAAGATATTGACTATAGAACCTCCATCAACTAATATACGGTTGACCATTTGCTCATGTGCATAACAAGTTACGAACAATGACCTGTTATAAGGTTTGGAGCCAAGTAGTAGATCCTCATCAATAAAGATCATTACTGTCATGTATTCATCATTAGAAGTTATGTTGGAGATACAATCTTCTCTAGAAAGAGTTTCTTCTTCATGCGTTGTGTTACATGAAACTTTATCTTCAAATTTAGTTGTATTCTTCATCACAACATCAAATGATCTAAATGTAATCGTGGCCATATTTGAGGCCGCATTATGTAATTTTACTAAGATTTTTCCTTGGCGGGCTAATTGCACGAGTTTTTAAATATGAAGCAATCATGGATTTGATGCCCCACTAGTCTATGGTAGTTGCAATAATTTTGATCATCAGTTCTTCTCGCTTCTTTGGTGGTTCCATTTCAAGTAATTCAATGAAATTTGCATTGAGCAAATCATCGAAGATTCCAAAGATAGAGTCGAGGAAAGGATACTACTTGGTTTGCATATCTTTCAGGATTAATTTTCTTTGCTTCTTTTCTTAGGGGAAGCTCTTCTTCTCGACACCCTATCACTTGTCTTTCCTCATAACTTGAAGGGGTTGTATTCACTACCATGGACTCTTTGACTAGGGATGGAGGAAGATTATGCATTTTGTCCATTTATTATGTTGGCAGGCGGCACAATGGCGGATGAACGCTTTAACATCCTAGACCATCTTCTGCCAATAGAAGAGGAAGCTAGTCGAGTGAAAATGGCCTTGTGCCTCGAGATTGGTAGGCAATGTGGAATCCCTTCGTTATTCTGGGTATTGTGCCAAGGTTCCTCTCTCCTTACAATCTCATAAATTTTCCATTCCATTCTATCTCCTTCTAATTCATGGCGCTGATGTGGTGTTGGGAGTCTAATCACTAAGCACATTGCGACCATTTCTCTCAAACTACTTAATACTGTCCATGCAGTTTTACGATAAGGCCATCTTGATCACATTCTATGGTAACCAATTTGTGACTCCACACTATGCATCATTCTCTCACATCCTCTGTTTCCTCCATATTGACACTATCGATTGCCTCTACTTTCTCTCCATCTGCCTTGTTTCTTCTCCCCAAATAGACTCCTTTACTATCCCTATTGTCACATACCTCCTTGACCTCTATACCCTACTCCAACAATTTCAACACCTATTCCAGTTACCACAAGGCCTTCCTCCCCCTCGGCCACAAGATCACTATATCCACATCCTTCCCTACCATACTCTAGTCAATATAAAACCTTACAGATACCATTATGCTTAACAGAATTTATGACTGCACTGATTACAGAGATGCTCCATGAGGGTATTATTCGACCGAGTACCAGTCCCTTCTCCTCGTTGGTGTTGTTGGTTAAGAAGAAAGATAGGTCTTGGTTCTTTTGTGTTGATTATCGAGCTCTAAATGCCATTATGGTCTAGGTCGTTTTCCATTCCCAACTATCAATGTACTTCATGGTTCCACCGTTTTCTCCAAGTTAGATTTACATTCTGGCTATCACCAGATTTAGATAGTCCCTACTAATTTGCAGAAGATGGCATTTCGTACAGTAGATGACCACTTCGAATTCCTCGTCATTCTTGTATATAGTGTGATTGGGGTTCGCATGTAACTCACCTTGGCAAAGTACTGCAGGTTTTGACTGTTCACAGGCTGTTTGTCAAACTTGGTAAGTGCAATTTTGGCGTTATTTCCATGGACTACCTTGGGTACGTCAGTTTTGTAGCAGGGTTCACCGCTGATCCTTTCAAGCTTCGCGGCATGGTGGAATGGCCTACACCAACCTCATTATCCGCCCTTCGGGTTTATCTGGGCCTCATAGGGTATTACTGGCATTTCGTTCACCATTACACCACAATTGTTGCACCCCTTACTGACCTGCTTTGCAAGTATTCCTTCGATTGGACCCTGGTTGCGGAATCAACCTTCAACGCCTTTAAATTAGCCATGGTGACCCTGCCTATTCTTTAGTTCCCTGACCTCTCATTACCTATCGAGGTCATGACAGATGCTTCACAGGTGGCTATTGGTGTCGTATTCTCTTAAAATCAGTGCCCTTGCATTTTTCAGCAAGAAAAATGAGCCCAACTATGCAATTAGCTTCCACTTATGAGAGGGAGATGTATGTCATTACAAAAGTTGTATGCCACTACCTTTTGCCGCTTCCACATCTACACGGATCAGAAGAGCCTCCCTGGTCTTCTCAAGCAAAATATTCAAACTTCAGCATAGCATAAATGGTTAACGAAGTTGCTTAGGTTCGATTATGACATTTTCTACGCATTGTCTAGACACTCGGCTGCTTTGGTGCTCCTCCTTTTGGTCGTTTCGTCTGCTGTGCTGCTAGTACTTACCCAATTGAGGGAATCCTTTGCCATACACCGCGGATATTTCCTACAATACACACCATACAATCATTTAATGTTTTCCTCTCAGCACGGCATGGTGTATTACAAAGATAGATTATTCATCTTAGAACAGACTCGACTATAGCCAAATTACTTACTGAATTTCACTCTAACCCCTTGGTGATCACAGGGAAAGACGGAACAGGTACAACATGGAGTCCTATAAATTCGACGATACAGGGGTAGATTATATTGTGAGAACTGCACGAGTCGATCAAAACAAAGAGGAAATATTCTCAAATGAACCCACGTAAGCAAAGAAGAACGGGGAGTTGGAACCCGCTAGTGCAGCCCTCGACAACTGGAAATGAATCTGGCTAAGGGCTGGTCGGGCTGCAGCAAATGCACTAGGGCTGGGGGCGGTTCATAGAGGCCCGGGTCAGGGTGGAAGGGTTGGTCCGACGACTCATCCTCATCTAGCATCAATAATAGGAAGTGTTTGGCTTTGCATCGATGACCTAGAATAAACTTCTCATCACAATTGAAATAAAGGCCCTGAGCGCGACGAGATTACATCTTAGCTGGGGATAGTCGGCATATCGGATGGGCAGGCTTGGGGGCAGGGTGGCAATAAGGCCGGCAGCCACGATGAGTGTGCTAGGTAACTAATACCCAAAGAAGGAAGCTTCGAATTCATGGCCATGGCCTCCAATAATTTAGCAAGCCCAAAAGCTTGGCTAACATAGGATAGGTGTAAAATAGTGAATCCACGTTAGATGTCACTCTAAAGGTTGGAGATACAATAGTTAAGAATCGCCTCTAGCGGCAAACCCATGACACGGTTACACAACCGCTCTAGTTCGGCCTAGAACACATTCATTGTATCACGTTGTCGTAACTTGAACAATGTCGGGATGGGGAGTGGCATTGGCCTCGGATGAGCAATACTTCCATGCTCGATGTCGTGCGGCTTTTACCTCCGATTAGCGGCGTTCCAGATTCCATTTTCCTTGATGGCGGTTCTTATGCAAGTAAAATAGTCTATGATATTTTTCAGCATCCGGGCCCAAAGGTAAGCTGGTCTTCATTACTGATGAGCCCTTTCAAGATTCCCCAGAATACTTTTATCCTATGGTTAGTATTGCATGAGAGGCTCTCCACCATGGATCGACCGTGGCTTCAGCACCTCCATGGTGAGTGTGTATTATGCTCCAATAGTACCATTGAGACTCACCAGCACCTATTTTTTTGATGCCCTGATGCTGGACAGTGTGTTCGTCTGTTACGACGTGAGGTCCAATTCCCTTGGACCACTAGAGGATGGATCATTGACATATTGATTGCTGCATCGAGATGGAGGGGGAAGCATGTTATCAATGCTGCTTATCACAATCTTTTGGCATCTCTTGTTTATCACATTTAGCAAGAACAGAATCGACAGAGCTTTCAATAGCTGGATCGAGATGCACTATCCCTTGCTTGGTTTACTCATAATGAGATTAGACTCCATATACTTAGTGTTGAACTTCCTCATAGTATCAGTACTATTACTTTGTATAGAGTATGGCAACCATAGCATACTTAGAGTGTCATTTGAGATGTACACTCTGTACTTTACTTTACTTAATAAAATTTACTTTTATCGAAAAAAAAAACTTGAACAATGTTCACCTGATGGTTGTCATAAGTAGAAGGGCCGAAGCGAAGTTCAAGGGCTCGGGTGAAACCCTCCTAAGAAGATAGTTGTTAGTTGGATTGTATCCATTTGAACCAACTGAGAGCATTACCAGTCACGCAAAAAGAAATCATGTCAAAGCAGTGTCCCGATGGAACCTGATAGTAAGAAAAATACTGCTCCGCTTGGAAAATCCAATCGAGGGGTTGGAGCTGTCAAGCAGCTGCATGTGGAGTTTAGGAAGCTTAACCGCGTTAGGTGGCGGCAGTTGGAGGTAGGCAGAGGGTGAGAGGAAGAGGGTAGGCTGTTGATTGCTGCTGGAGATCCGCAATCAGGGCGGTGAGGTAGAGGTGATGGACTCATGGCGTTGCTCCATAATGGTGTGAAGCTCATCCACGCGTTCAGTGAGGGCGAAAACTGTCTCTTCAAGGGGCTGGGTGGGTTTAGGAGGCATGAGAGGGGATGAAAACACCGAATTGATAGAGATAAAAAGAGAAATGGATCTATTCTTCCCAAAATTGGGAGCTTGGGAAGGCGGCTCCAAAAGTTGGGGAGGATTGACTAACCGTTTCTTGCCCCATTCCATTATCAAATAGTGCTAAATACATATAATTTTGCAGACTGCTGACATTGTCCTTGGCCTATTCTTTTCCTAACAGATTTTGTCTTTACATTGCTTATTTAGTAGCAGTAATCTTTTAACCACGTAGGCTTCACCTTGGCTCGATTGGATTGTCTTGGGGGAGGCCAACAGACTTGTGACCCCCATATCAAAACTACAATAAAAAAATTATTAAAAAATACTATAAATAATTCAATTCAATATTTATGTGAAAAATGTCTGTGCTATAAAACATTGCTATGATACTAAGTTCAATTTGAAATCTTTTATTATAAATTACATTATATCGTATATTCCATGTACCCTCTATGTATTGCATATATAAATACATTGGTCAAATATATAAATGATATGCGCTTTACAAACGAGAGTAAACATATATTTAGGAATGGTTATGGGTTTGAGTGAGAATCGGACCTAAACCCGCCTCATTTCAACTAGGATTTTGAAGCTATAATCGAGTTCCAGGGTAAATTTTGAATAATACTATTTTGAATTTAAATTCAGCCCAGATTAAATCCTAAATATTCTTTTATGTATTTGACATATACTTATATTCTCCACAACCAATTCATTGGCATCCGTACCTATGTTAAATAAAATGCTTAAATATATTCTTGATCCCATAATTATGACCTTTCGGCAATTTTGGTCGTGTGACATGTTAGGGTAGCAGTTTAATCTAGTACATTTTAATTTTTTGCGATTTGAGGACAAATTGCTTGGAAAATAATGTTTTTTTTTGGGGGGGGCTAATTTTCATTATTTTCTGACCAATTTTCATCACTATTTACAAGACCAAAAATACAATATTGTTTCCACAATAGAACATCCTCCAAAAACATCTCTACAATTACTAGAAAAAAACTTATTATTGACTATAATTTTAGTAGTTATGGCTAAAAATCATGGTAAATGACTACTATTAACTATGGTAAAATAAAATCGACACAAGAAACTAACTTTTTCACCGTGAAAAATTATTTGCACGGCTCAGAGCTATGGTAAAAATATTTGCCATGATAAATATTTTAACCACCCTCGCAAGAACCACGATAAAAAATTATTGCGTGATTGTGGTCAATAATTATTTGTTATGGCTATTTGTTATTAACCATGACAATTAATCATAATTAAATATTATTGTTCTTCTAGTGAATATTCAAGTTCTTGAGATTAAAAAAAGGGATAATTATACCCCCCTATTTAAGGTTTAGTGTAATTACACGTATAACCCTTGTAGTTTGCAAAATTACATCTAGCACTCTTGAGGTTTACTTCTATCTAACAAATAAGTCTCCTTGTTGATCAAAATTCACTGAATTTGTTGAACCAGAAAAGAAAAAAGACTGAAAAAAATCGATATTTACCCTCGACTGACTTATTGTAAGTCAAATGCATGAAGATGTATGAAGTAATTTGATCATGAAAAGATTTATTTGACTTGTAATAAGTTAGTAATAAGTCAATCGAGATTAAATATTTTGTTTTTTTGTTAATATCAGCAAATTCGGTGAATTTCGATTAATGGAGGGATTTATTTGTCAGATAGAAGCAAATCTCGGGAGTGTTGGATGTAATTTTTCAAACTATAAAAATTTACGTGTAATTACATCAAATCTCATGGGAAGGGAGTATAATTATTCCGAAACAAGTTAAAAATCCAAGTGGATATTTGGACCCTCTAGTTATGACATGGATGTCAAACACCACAAACTCTTGCAAAAACACTTTCGGAGAACACTTGGTACCCATTGCAGCCTCTACAACCTTATCCTCCACCACAAATCTAATCTCCCAAATCCAGAACCATCCATTGCCAGCTCTTCACACCTCAGCAACCAACACTCTACACTCTTCTCCATCCACATCAACACACACAAACAAGAAAAAAGACACACACTGCATACAAGAACGATCAAGACAACACAAAAAAAGTAGACGAAAATAGAAAGAAAAAAAAGCGGGGAGTGACTCGGGTGAGTGATCGATTGATCATCAGAAATGGCCTCAACTGCATGCTATTGGCACCACCATGCAGCAATCTCTAGCCCATCCGCAGCAAGAACTTCTTCTTCTTCTCAGCGCTATGCGTTGCTGTTGAAGCCCAACCAGCTAATCTGCCGAGCCCACCACCGTGTCGTGTCCCGTCGCTCTTACTGTGTTGATTGGTGCTGCTGCCGTTGGCTCCAAGGTTTCACCTGCTGATGCTGCTTACGGAGAATCAGGTACTGTAATTCTTCACCATGCAGTGATTCTTGTTTGTTCTCTAATTTTAAGTGTATATGGAGTTTGGTGTAAATTTTTGCAGAAATAAGAATTCTAGAATTACTTCTTTTTTTGGAATTGAATTCAGAGACAATGTAAATTTTAATCCAAACTGAGTTTGATCGAACATGAACCAGTTAGAAGATAAGTGCATTATATTTGTTGTGTGATTGGTCTACGTAGTGTTCAGAGCAAGTGATCAATAACAAGAATATTATACTTATTCTGTGATTGATTTAATTCGTAAAGAAAATATTAAATTTTTGTACAGGAAAGAAAACATTAAAAAATAATTGATTACGCATGTGAGAATGGAATATGACATAATTAATTCTAAAGCAAGTGATTATGATATCTGAATTCATATTTCATATTTAATAATATAAATATGGTATTGTGGTTTAAATTTTAAAATTAAACTTATTTTTAAGCTTAATTGAAGAAATTAAAATATTATTTAATGAACATAATAGGGAATTAGATAATAAAATTTTTTATGGGATTAAAAGAAACTATAGTTTTTTTTTTTTTTTTTTGCATCTAATTTTAGTGGAATATAATGCCAAAGGAGTATTAAAAAAAGGGTCAAACGGTAAAAGAAATTGCATTTTTATTTGTAACGCATGCTTGAACTGCTTAATCGCAAAATCAAATTGGCATGTAATAATATGGGTATTATAGGGAAAAGTATTATTTTAATTCGTTAAGTATGCCTAATTTTAATTTTAGTCCGATAATTATGTCTATTTTTGTTTAGATCCAGTAATTTATGAAATTGCTTACTTTTAGTCCTCTAGCAGATTTTCGGACAATTTTATCCCTATGCAACTTTTGAAAGGCAGTTTGAGTCCATATGCACTCATAGGGGTAAAATTGTCCGAAAATCTGCTAGAGGACTAAAAGTAAGCAATTTCGTAAGTTACTGGACCTAAACAAAAATAGACATAATTATCGAACTAAAATTAAAATTAGACATACTTAACGGACTAAAATAATACTTTTTCCGAGTATTATATAAATGTTGCAAATTTAGATGGCGAGTTTGATAATTTTATATAAGAAGGTATATAGCTAATAATTACTTGTAATTAATTTTGTAAATTCTTCTTCCTTTAGATTTACAAGTAAAATGAGAGATTATTATGGAGGAAAAGGGTACGAAGATCTTTTTTCACGCTCAAGATTAAGAGGCTTTTTCGACTTATAAATTTTTTAGAATATTTGAAAACTATTATAAGACATTTCTTGATAATTATTTAGAAAAAGAATTTTACGACACACAAAAATAAGGATTTAATGTAATTTACTTCCCTATAATATTGTAAATGAGTAAATTACTCCTTTATAAAAAAATAACAGTAATTTACCCCCTTATGTTTTTTTAAGATGAAACAAGTTACCTCATTGTCTAAGAAGGTAAATTGCTTTATTTTGAATAACATTATAGAGAGTAAATCACAGAGAGGTAAATTGCTAATTTTTTTAATATTGGATAATTGCTCACCTGTAATATCACATATGGGTTGCTTGCATTATTAAAAAAAAAAAATTCGTAAGAGTAATTTGCTCATTTGCAATATTACAAAAGGGTTGTTTGCGTTTTTCTCAAATAAAATGATAGCAACTTATAAACTCTTTTAGAAGGAAATAAGGACTCTTTAACTTATTTCTAAAAGTTTAACAAACTCTTTCCATTTTGATCGTATTAGTTCAAAATTTTCATGACTAATATTTTATAAGTTTTTAATTTATTCAAACATTCAAGAGCCACTGCACCAAAATTTTTAAATGACAAAAATGCCCTTCCATTGATAGAACGTATTTAACTTTCTAGCTCATATTGGATTAACTATTCAATCACCTCCGTTAAGAAAATTAATTCCATGCAATTACTACACTCACAAATTTAATGTACTCACCTTTGTTTAATTTTATTGTTGATTAAATTAACACAACATATCAGTATTTATTTTGCATGTAAATATAATCATCGTTACTGATATAATACATATTGTACAAAGTTTTAATTTTTAATTTAATTCAAGAAAAATATATATAATGTATTGACAATTAATGTATTAAAAAAGTTATCATCAGGTTTTGTATGTGAGATTATAAGGCAATGACAAACTTTAATATATAGGATCAAATTATGAGTTTCAATAAAATAAAATATTAGTACAATTACGTGCATAGGTATTGCGTGCCACGGTATCTAGTTTCTGAAGTAAAATGTGATATCTTATAAGCGACAAAAATCATGCAGCTAAATATAAGATGTTATGAATAACTTAGTCGTTCGTGCCCCTCACCCGAGGGTCACTCTCTCCCCTCGATTCTCTTTGGGGAAGCTGCACCTTACTCTCAGCTATGTCCCGGTTTCAATCACGACAACCTTAAACGGTATAAGTTGACAACATAGGTAAGTATTCGGTCTATGTATCATGTCCGATGACCAACATTTGAATGGTTAAAATGCAGCCAACATCTTCGGAAAGCCAAAGACAAACACAGATTTCAAGCCTTACACTGGGGATGGATTCAAGCTTTCCATCCCTTCAAAATGGAACCCGAGCAATGAAGTCGAATACCCCGGCCAGGTCCTGAGATATGAGGACAACTTCGATGCAACGAGCAACCTAACCGTAACCATCACCCCCACGGACAAGAAGTCGATCACCGACTATGGTTCCCCTGAGGATTTCCTGTCTCAAGTAACTGCTATATGTATAGCTACATCATGTTTTCATGCATTGTTAACAGGAAATTTGTGTGTACATATGCTTATGAGCATGTTTTGCTGCATGTTTCAGGTGGACTATCTGCTAGGGAAACAAGCCTACTTTGGTAAAACTGATGCAGAGGTAACAGCATTTTTACCACATGAATACTAACTGATTTTGCTGCATAATCATGTGTTTGGAGGGCTATTGCACATAAATGATGGGTTAATGCAATTTACCTCCGTTTGATATTGTAAATAAGTAAATTATTTTTATGTAAGAAAATAAGAACAATTTAGGGAGGTAAATTACTTCATTTTAAAAAATAATACATTGCTGCATTTTTAAAAACATAAGGAGGTAAATTGCTATTTTTTTCGTAAGGGGGTAATTTGCTCATTTACAATATGACAAGGGATTTACTTGCATTTTTTTCCATAAATTACATCGATAACTGATAAGGTTTAAGAACACTGTAAAGGAAAATCGACCTATTTTGAAAATTTACATTAACTACCCCCCCCCCATTCATGTTTTATATTATCTTATGGAATTTAGAATACAAAAACATAACTGGGGTGTCAATATAATTATTGAAAATTGAGGGGTCCTTTTATAATATTATATAACTTTGGGGGGATAAGCTCAATTTTAATGACTATTAAACCATTTCATTTAAAAGTTTAAACTGTTAAAATGAAAAGAATTGTTTAATATTAATATCCAAAACACCCCTTTCTTTGCACGTGAAACATTTCTTTTTGATAAATGGATGACAATGACATTGAATTCAAATTTTATTTGACCTGACTCTAATACTATATCAAACGACCATCTCATCGAAACGTTTAAACTGTTAAAAAATATAATTATTTAGTATTATTATCTTAATAGTCGAAATCCATTAAAACTTGCTACCAGGGTGGATTTGATTCGGGTGTCGTTGCAACTGCAAACATATTGGAGGCTTCGACTCCGGTGGTTGGAGGGAAACAATACTACTTCTTGTCTGTCTTGACAAGAACGGCCGATGGGGACGAGGGTGGGAAGCACCTGCTGATCACGGCGGCCGTGAAGGACGGGAAGCTCTACATATGCAAGGTACAAGCCGGAGACAAGAGATGGTTCAAGGGCGCAAGGAGGTATGTTGAGAATGCAGCAAGTTCTTTCAGTGTTGCTTAATGAGATGAGAAGAGCTATGGGATCATTTGCAGTGATGTGTATGTGTATATTTAACTGCACAAAGATATCAACACTTGACCAAATTGAGTTTGTTTTAAGTTTTAGACTGTTAAGTGGTGCCTAAGTTGTTATTGAAAACTCATAACATGGTTTTTCCACACCTTTAGAGTCCCTTGTAAGGAAGCTAGAATGTGCCCCTAGCCCACTCGGTGAATGATTTTTTATCACATTTATGTATTGCATATTATTGTCACATTCGCATGTGGTCTTACTTTTTAACGCTCCAAAAGATTAAGTCAAATTATCAATATTTTTTTTTTGAAAAATTGAGATATACTTCCGGAAGGTGTGTTGATATTACATCAATCTAAGGGGTATATTTGTAAATTTTGTTCATGAATAAGAAGTATAGTTGCAGTTGCAATTACAATGACAACCTCGAAAAGTACACATATAATTAAACACGATATGAGATACTCATATAATTCAATATAATCTTAGATGTATAATCATACAAAGAATATGTCGTACGTATATGATTCTAACATATTTTTAGAAATTACTGATGTATTAGCCATCAAAATATTTAAGAGTCACCACATATTAATATATATCATGCTCGTATCTATACATCATAGACATTTAAGAATCAACACATATTAATATATATTTGCCCGTGTTTGTGCATCATACACGTCGAACCAGAACAACCGAGTACAAGAACGTATACGTTCATTAAATTAAGTATTCAGCTTAGTTGTTGGAAAATTGAATTCTTGTAATTGCCAAGAAACTCGAGTTTTGAAACCTCCAAAGAGTTGCTTATTACCCATTCCAAGCCTCGTTAAGTGTTGTCACGCTTTTGACTGAAAACGCAACTTCAAGCTCAACCCGTTGGATGAAGAGAACTAAACAGAGCCGTTCGATTGAGGGCGGGATGAATTCAAATGCCGGATTGGGGATTTCTGAGGGAAACGACACCATTTGCGTTCAATTAGGGCTGAAGGATGAATTGGGGATTGAGGCTGAGAATGACGTCGTTTCGGTAGCGGACGCAAGCTCAAAGGGAGGCCACGTGGCGAGCTCTGGATCACGCGTGGGTGGCCATTTCTGAAAACCTGGAGCTGGCATGGCTAAAAGAGGAAAGAACCAGAGAGGAGCTGTCCATTGTTGCTTTTACAATTCAAGTATCAATTTTTGAGAATTGTAATTTCCATTAATGATTTTTTGTACTGGTTCTATATGTATGGAGTTGGAGAATTTGATGTTTTTTCAATGAGAATTTTAAGAAGTTTTCTGTCCTTTCTCTTCCCAAACTTCTTCATCTTCTCCCCATCTCTTTTTTCTGCAAATACGTGACAATTGGCCTCAGAGCCACTCGATCCTTGGACAACAATGGCAGACGGAACCAGACTGAAGGAGCTGCAAGAAGCTCATAAGAAAACAGACATTTTGTTAGTTGATGAAAGAGTCAAGAGGCAAGTAGCTGAAGAACAAACACACGCACGCTTAAACCAGTTAACTGAGGCACATGAAGGCTTGCAGTCTGTAGTAGTGAACATTGAAAACACCCTGATAGCAGTGCAACAACAACTACAAAGTGTGGTTGAACAACTCCAAAGCTACAACATAAACAAATCCATATTGGGAGAAGGATTAACTGCTGGGGTTGAAAGGGGCTCATCTTCACGCATAGCACCACAGCAAATAATAGGGGGAGAGAATACTAGCTTCTCTGAAATGGCAGGTTACAACTCTATTCACAAAATGGAATTTCCACTCTTCAATGGTGAGGATGCCAGGGCATGGATCAGAAGGTGTACACGCTATTTCCAGATGATCCCCGAGGGACAAAAGGTGGCTTTAGCCTCGATTCATTTGCAAGGCAGGGCTGAGTTGTGGTACCAAGGCCATGTAGAGAAGAGAGGTGAACCTACATGGCAGGAGTTGATTGTCAATGTGCTAGAAAGGTTTGAGGATTTGGATTATGAAAGAGTGGTCACAGAGTTTAACAGATTGCATCAAGAAACCACTGTCAAGCATACCTGGAGTGGTTTGAGGAGTTAGAAGCTCAGATGTTAATCTTTAACAAACAGCTAGATGAAGAATTTTTTATGATGAAACTCATTAGTGGTTTGAAAGAGGAGATTAAAGGATACGTAGCCACACTGAGACCTACTACCCTTAACCAAGCAATCATGCTTGCAAGGAAACAAGAGACTGTTGTTGATGCTATCATCAAGAGAATTCTGCAAACTCATAAAACAATCCACAGAAAGCTGCATACAGGCCTGTGAACAGGCCCCTGTGTATAAACCATCTTATAAACCAGCTTATAAGGCTAGAAATGAGAATAGTCAACCAAGGAGGTTATTAACTGAAGCTGAAATGAGGGCCAGGAGGGAGAAGAATCTATGTTACAACTGTAATGAAGTCTTTGTACCTGGGCACAAGTGCAAGGTAAGGTATTCCTATGTCCTTATGAACAAAGAGGAGGTGAAAGCATATGAGGAGGACACTGGTCAGTTAGAAGAACAAAATGAAGGTACAGAAGAAGAAGATGTGGCAGTGTCACTGAATGCCATTTGTAAGAAGCTAAGTCATGGAACAATGAGAGTAAAAGGGCATGTGAATGGAAGGGAAATCCAGATACTGGTTGATAGTGGCAGCACCCACAGTTTTATAAATGAAAAGCTGATGAAGGCCTTGGATTTGAAAACTGAGGAGACCACTCCAATGAAAGTAAGTGTAGCTAATGGTTATAAATTAGTGAGCAAAACCCTTTGTCCACAGGGACTCAGTTCTCTTATCCAATCAGAACACTCAAGTTGGGAGGATATGACTTTGTGCTGGGTTGTGATTGATTGGAGGACCACAACCCTGTCAAATTGGACTTCCACCAATTAACCATTACTGTGACTCACAAGGGGGAAGGAAATCACCCTCCAGGCAGTGAATAGAAAGTGGGAACCAAGAGCTACATCTGTAGGTCTCTTGAGTGAGTTGCTAGGAAGGAAAACTCATTATCAGATGAGCCAACTGTTGGCTACTCACACCAGCACTGATCAGGAGGTTGAGGACCCAATGATACAAAGGTTACTACAGAGGTTTGATGATGTTTTCCAGAAACCCCAATCTCTTCCTCCCATGAGGACAATAGAGCATAGAATTGACTTTATTCCTGATGCCATTCCCAAGAAGCAACCTCCCTACAGGTATGCTTATGGCCAAAAAATTGAAATTGAGCAAATTGTACAAGAGATGTTGAAAAGTGGGATTATCAGAACAAGTCAAAGTTCCTTTGCATCACCAGTTTTGCTTGTTAAAAAGAAAGATGGAGGTTGGAGAATGTGTGTGGACTGCAGGTATCTTAATAGACTCACAGTCAAGCATAAGTTTCCTATACCTGTGATAGATGAACTGTTGGATGAGTTACATGGAGCCAAGTTTTTCACAAAAATAGACTTGAGGTCTGGTTACTTCCAAATCAGAACGAGGCAAGAAGATATCTCAAAAATCAGCTTCATAACTCACAGTGGTCATTATGAATTTCTTGTTATGCCATTTGGCTTGTGCAAATGCTCCAGCCACATTCCAGGCTCTAATGAATCAGGTATTTGAACCTTTCCTCAAAAAATTTGTACTGGTAATCTTTGATGATATTTTGATTTACAGTGGGGGGTGGAATGATCACTTACTACACTTAAGAAAAGTACTGGAAATATTGAGAGCACAAGCTTTATGCCAAGAGAAGCAAGTGCTCATTTGTTCAATCTCAAATAGATTATCTGGGGCACATCATCTCAGATAAGGGAGTGGCCACTGATCCACAGAAAGTCCAGTGTATGGAGGATTGGCCCATACCTACTACACTCAAGGCATTGAGGGGATTCTTGGATTTAACAGGGTATTACAGGAAGTTTATAAAAGGGTATAGACTTTTGAGCAAGCCTCTCACTACATTGCTGAAAAAAGATGGATTCTTATGGAACAAAGAAGATGAAGATGCCTTCAATCACTTAAAAATTGTGATGTCTACTGCCCCTGTGTTGGCTTTACCTGATTTCACTAAGCCCTTCATAGTGGAAACAGATGCATGTGGGAAGGGGATTGGGCCAGTATTAATGCAAGAGGGAAGGCCCATTGCCTATCTAAGTAAGGCCTTGGCCCCTAAGAACCTAGGCTTGTCCACTTATGAAAAAGAGTTCTTGGCTCTTCTACTAGCAGTCACCAAGTGGAAGCACTACCTCCAAGGGCACCATTTTATTATTAGAACTGATCAAAAGAGTCTTAAGCATATATTGGATCAAAGAGTGGATTCAGTGTTGCAGCAAAGGTGGGTAACCAAACTGTTAGGGTTGAGTTATGAGGTTCAATATAAAAAGGGAAATGAAAATAGGGCAGCTAATGCTCTTTCCAAGGTAGAGCATTCTTCACTAGAAGGAGGAATTCATGCCATTTCCACTCAATTGCCACTGTGGATGCAAGAACTTCAAATGAGTTATAAGGAAGACCCCTTATTCCAACCTATAATACAGGCAAAGATCATTGATAATCAATCTCATCCTGAGTACAAGTATGAATCAGGAATCCTAAGAAAGGGGAACAAGATGTGTGTGGGCAATCATGGAGAGATGAGGAGAAAATCATACAAGTAGTGCATGATTCTGCCCTAGGAGGGCATTCTGGAATTACAGGTACTTTGCAAAGACTGAGGCTACTATTCTTTTGACCAACTGCGCAGGAGGAAGTTCACACTTGGGTAAGGGAGTGTGAGACCTGTCAAAGAGCAAAGAGTGAGAACAAGGCATATCCAGGTTTGCTACAACGATTGACCATACCTGATCAAGCATGGTCATGTATCTCAATGGACTTCATAGAAGGTCTACCAAAATCTGACGGGAAGGAAGTCATACTGGTGATTGTGGATAGGTTAACTAAGTACTCCCATTTTATTGCTCTAAAACATCACTACACAGCAGCTAGCATTGCCTGAACACATTTATAAGCTACATAGTCTTCCTGCAAGTATTGTATCTGATAAGGACAAGGTCTTCACCAGTCATTTTTGGAGGGAACTATTCAACTTAACAGGAGTATCATTAGATATGTCCACTGCCTACCACCCTCAAACTGATGGTCAGACTGAGAGG
The DNA here is from genome assembly GCF_000512975.1 of Sesamum indicum. NCBI lineage: Eukaryota > Viridiplantae > Streptophyta > Magnoliopsida > Lamiales > Pedaliaceae > Sesamum > Sesamum indicum. The sequence continues at coordinate 3,392,223 of NC_026160.1, forward strand.
GTAAACCAGTGTTTGGAGACCTACCTCAGATGCATGTGTCACCAACACCCAAAGAAATGGTCTCAGTGGATCACACTTGCAGAATTCTGGTTAAACAAGGTCAAGATCATTCAGTTGCTGAAGGAGAATCTCCAGAATGCACAGCAAAGGATGAAGAATTATGCAGACAGGAAAAGAACTGAGAGAGAGTTTGAGGTGGGGGATGAAGTCTTCCTCAAACTGCAGCCATATAAGCAGGCTTCTGTAGCTCTGAGGAAGAATTTGAAGCTCTCTATAAGATATTTTGGCCCTTATAAGGTGGTTGAACGAATTGGGAAGGTGGCTTACAAGCTGGCTCTTCCACCGGAGTCAAGGATACACCCCATTTTCCATGTTTCTCTTTTAAAAAAGAAGATTGGCTCTAAATATATACCTTCTGTAAATTTGCCAGAACTTGAAGATGAAGTGTACAGAGTCTACCCCTTAGCAATCTTAGCACGCAGGCTCATTCCAAGAAACAACGTTGGGATTCCACACGTCCTCATTGATTGGTCGCATTCCACTCTTGAACAGGCTACTTTGGAGGATTATCATACTATGACTACAAAATTTTCAGAGTTTGATCCTTGGGGAGAAGGAGCAAAAAAAGGAAGGAGAAATGTCATGCTTTTAACTGAAAACGTGACTTCAAGCTCAAGCCGTTGGATGAAGAGAACTAAACAGAATCTTCTGATTGAGGGTGGGATGAATTCAAATGCCAGATTGGGGATTTCTGAGGGAAACGACACCGTTCGCATTCAATTAGGTTGAAGGATGAATTGGGGATTGAGGCTGAGAACGACGTTGTTTCGAAAGCGGACGCAAGCTCAAAGGGAGGCCACGTGGCGAGTTCTGGATCACGCATGGGTGGCCATTTCTGAAGACCTGGAGCTGGCATAGCTGAAAGAGGAAAGAACCAGAGAGGAGCTGTCCATTGTTGCTTTTACAATTCAAGTATCAATTTTTGAGATTAATGATTTTTTGTACTGGTTCTATATATATGAAGTTGGAGAATTCAGTGCTTTTTCAATGAAAATTTTAAGAAGTTTTTTGTCCTTTCTCTTCCCAAACTTCTTCATCTTCTCCCCATCTCTTTTTTCTGCAAATACATGACAAGTGTTTATGTAATTACCAAAAGTTCATTTTTTTAGCCTGTGCAGTATGAATATATCGAAAAATGTCAGTTCTCACACACTTTTACATTGGCACAAGAACTCATTTATCACAGTAAAGTACTCCAAATCGTCCAATTGACAAGTAGCAATATCTCAACGTTCAATACCGCTTACAATAGTAATCATAAACTAGTCTGTTCTTATTTAAAAACAGATCGCATATTCCCGTGCCGTCCTCCTATGCAAAAATTTGATGTTACTCTCGGCTAATCTACTTGTCGACAACCTCAATTAGGGTCGGCTCATAATCGTCGGGTGCCTCAAATCCATGCAAGTTCATCACTGTTGCAGCTACGTTCGCCAGCCCACCATTGGGAATGTCTTGGCGGAATCTCACACTGGGCGCCAGCCCAGGCCCACCAATTGCTATGGGAACCTTCACAAGGTAATACGTCGAAAATCATTTAAAACAATCCAACATGCAAGTAAAAGAGACTCCAATAAAAGGGGAACGTCATAGAAAGCAACACAAGACACATTCGCAAGGCAAATTGTAAAATATAGGGACGAAAATAAGGAAAAAAACGAATAGAAGAACACGCATGTTTATGAAATTTAGACGTACATAGCTCCTGTCTCCACCTGCCAATCAAACTACTTCGACTCTGACAGGATTTTTATACAATTTTGATAGAGAGGATACAATAACAGTACATATCTGAGGCATCTGGAAAGTAAAACATGGTAAAATTACAGATATATTCCTAGCTATAAATTTTATGCCAAAATGTAACGTTAGGCCAAGCATCCTTCATCATTCACATTACATGGTGGTTTGCAAAGCAAAGTTCCACGCAAGTCTATCTTGAATGACAACCTTGAAAAGACCAGTAAAATGGGCAAAACTGCTTGAAACATTTTGAGCACAAAATTCTTATCTAAAAAATTGTACAACCTAATTAACACAACCTTTTAAGAAGAAGAATAATGAAAAATAAATCACTTACGGGTTGCAGAGTGTGAGATGTAAGAATTTGAATGTTGCCATTCTTGTCAAGAAGAGGCTCCCCCTTCTTATTCCTCTTCACCATGTCCTCGGCGTTCCCATGATCAGCAGTAACGACATATATTCCACCAACTTGCTCTATTGCATCAAGGATCATCTGTGCAAATCAACACAATTCGCAGATAATCGCATTAGTTTAAGTACCGAGTATGAAAATCATCCTTAACAATTACAAGCTGATGAGACACTGAACATTGTTAGCCCACCCATCATTCAACGTTGCAACATACATGAGAGCATATTATGGACATTGTTTAAATCAATAATGCACTTCTCCAACCACCAAATAAATATACATATAGCAGACTGCTCGTGTTATCAACAACCAATGCACTGGTGTTACGCACTAATTTTATTGCTTACCTCAGTCCAAACAAATTTTCCTAAACTAGAGAATACTTAGAAAAACGAAATGAAGATTCAACATTACCTTGACGGCATCATCAGCAGCCTTACAAGCCACAATTGTTGCTTGAATATCACCGGTGTGTCCCACCATGTCACCGTTAGGTAGGTTGACACGTACCTTCAATGTGAACAATGCTCATTACCATAAATTGTTTTTCATGTCGAAAAATTCTTCCATCAGCCTTCAAAAGAAAAAGGTATCAATGAATTACCTGGTCAAATTTGCGGCTAAGAATTGCTTCTCTTGCCTTCTCACCAATCTCTAAAGCCTTCATCTTTGGCTGGACATTAAATGTAATGCCAGAATCACTTGGAATTTCGACATATTCTTCCATTTCTGGGTTAAAGTATCCTGAGCGATTTCCATTCCAGAAAAATGTGACGTGGCCAAATTTAACAGTTTCACTGTAACCACAACAGCAAATAACTTGAGGATATATGCCTAAAATATGATATAGAAATGAAAACGGAAGCAGTAAATAGGAACTTTCGCTACATGAAACAGATCTTAGTAAATTGAACTGCCACGCACTTACCTACAAGCAAAAGTTCGGATACCATTATGCACCAAATATTCTCCGGATGTTCTTTCAATCTCCGGAGGAGAAACAAGGTAATGACTGGGAAGTTTCAGTTCACCATCATATTGAAGCATTCCAGCATAATGAATTTTAGGAAATCTAACTCGATCAAATTTATCAAACTCCTTGTACTCAAGTGCCTTGGCTATCATAACCATACGATCAGCGCGGAAGTTGAAAGTTACAACAGCATCACCATCAACAATAGGCCCAACGGCTTTCCCGTTATCATCAACAATAACAAATGGAGGCAAGTACTGATCGTTTGTGTTAGGAATCTCTCTCAGCTTCTTAACGGCTTCCACGGCACTCTTAAACTTGTGGGGTGCTTCTCCCAACACTTGGGCATCCCAACCTCGTTTCACAACATCCCAATCATTCTGGTAAAGTTCAGAAATGTATTGTTATGTGGGGAAAAGTTTCGCAGATTCATTACAAGAAAACTTGTATAAGTAAGAAAATACAGCAGAGAAACAGTTACACAGATTCAATCAATTCTTGAATAGATAGATTAATGGAGTTTGATATAACCCATGCCTCTGTACTTATATAGATGATCGAACTCTTATGATCTAAATTCAACTACTTCTAAAAGCATCAGAATAAACCTTATAGGACAAACATGACCAAGACAGTAATGTTAAAGGTTTACCTCATATCGATCCATTGTAACATACATGCGACCTCCGCCAGATGCAATCCGGGCATCAATACCTTTCTCACGCAGTTTTGCCAGATCATTTTCAAGAGTTTCAACAAAGCCTACACTTGTTCCATCCAACACATCACGTCCATCTGTGAGAATATGAACACGGATTCTTTTAGCACCATGCTCACTAGCACCTTTAAGCAGCAACTGCATCCCAATATTATGAGATACACAATTAGTTCTCTTTATATGCAAAACATTAATGTAGAAAAAGAAAAAGGTCAACAAAATTAAAACACTTGGACACATAAATGAAAGAACTAATGGACGACTATAGTGTTTCTCTATCCGGATGGTCAATAAAATTTTGACAAAATTTAGAAGATGAAAGTACCTGCAACTGGTCAAGCCTAGAGTGGACACCTCCATCACTCAATAATCCAATGAGGTGTAGAGTTCCGTTTTCAAAACATTCTTTGATGTACTTGAAACCTTCTCCTTCGTAGATTTTACCGGTTTCAAGAGCAATATCAACGAGCTTCGCACTAAACAAAAGGGAAATGACAAAATGTCAATGCATGACTCCCTTTGAGGATACAAACCTAAGTAAGTTTTGTTGTTCCCGTTCATACGTGTATCGCAATCCCCCCCACCCACCAAATACAGAGACGGTAAATGCACCATTTAGAAGCCAATTTAGCAACTGTTGCAACTAGAGAAAAACACACAGAATATCTCAATAAAATTTCCCTAAGCATCAACCATTGTATTTTTTCCTTATTTTTCATCAAAGATTAGCGAGCAGCAAACATCATAGTATTCCACTTGACAGAATCAACATCTTAAATTTTCCAGATTAACCCTTGATGCATTTTGTTAAGTTGTGAAGATTGATTTGAAGAAGAAAAGGATAACCTGATTCAACTTAGAATTCCCAAGTTGAGTTGGAGAAGGATAACCCGATTCAAAGTTGAGTTGGAAAAAGGATAAGTCATGGCTATATATACTACTCTTATTAGCATTGTTTTATAGAGCAAAGTAGAATAGAGTAGAGAGAAAAGAAAGAGTTGAGACGAGGGTGAGTGTTGTTTTTCACGTGTGGTGAAGACTTGCATACAAGTGTGTGTGTGTTGTACTCCTCAATTTTCCTCCTCTTTGAGTGTTTTCTCCTGGCTTGGTATCGCCCCCAGACGTAGGATTTATATCCAAACTGGGTTAACAAATTCGTGTGTCTTTTATCGCCTTCATATTCCACCTGTTATCCATCTTAACCCGATCCATTTCCTAACAACTGGTATCAGAGCCTGGTTCAAGGAGTTAAGATGGAGGGAAAGTTTCCAGTCGAACGGTTCAATGGTTCCGACTTTGGGTTTTGGCGTATGCAGATGGAGGCCTACCTGTACGGGAAGGACTTGTACGAACCACTTGCAGAGAAGTCCGAGAAGACGAGTGATGAAGAATGGAAGGTGCTCGATCGAAAGGCGATGAGCGCAATAATCCTGTCGCTCTCTCGAAATGTCGCCTATCATGTGAAGGGAGCAAAGAGCACGAAGGAAGTCCTACAGAGTGCTCGATCGCGATGAGCGCAATAATCCTGTCGCTCTCTCGAAATGTCGCCTATCATGTGAAGGGAGCAAAGAGCACGACACGAATTCTACAGACTCTTGCCGATATGTACGAGAAACCCTCAGCAATGAACAAGGTTATGCTGATGAAAAAACTATTCAGGTTGCAGATGGAGGAGAGGAAGTCGGTGGCCGATCACCTCAATGACTTCAACCAACTCACGACACAGCTGGCGTCTGTGGATATCGTGTTTGACGATGAGGTAAAAGCGTTAATTTTGCTTTCATCTTTACCTGACAGTTGGGATGTGGTTGTTACTCCAGTGAGCACTTCGTCTGGGAAGGAGAAGATGAAGTTCGACAACATCAGAGACATGATGTTGAACGAGGAAACCCGTAGAAAGCAAACGGGTGGATCATCTGGCTCTGCACTACATACAGAGTCCAGAGGGAGACCTGACACACGGGGTAAATACCGTGGAAGGTCAAGGTCAAGGTCCAGGGGGAAGAACAAGGGCAAGAAGGAGATGGTGTGCTGGAACTGCGAGAAGCCCGGACACATGAAAAGCGAATGTCGGGCGCCAAAGAAGGAAAAGGAGGGCCGAACAGCGAATGCCGCGACGGAGGAGATCACGGATGCACTCTTGTTGAGTGTGAGCAGTTCTTCCGATGATTGGGTTGTGGATTCAGGGGCCTCATTCCACTCATGCAGCAACAAAGACATCATGGAGCCATACACCTCAGGTGATTTTGGCTTAGTTTATCTTGCAGATAACAAACCCCTCAAGATTGTAGGAAAGGGAGATGTGCGGATCAAATCAACGAATGGGTCATGCTGGACCCTACATGATGTGAGACACATACCAGGACTGAAAAGGAACTTGATCTCAGTCGGACAGCTGGATAGTGATGGATTCCACACGACGTTTGGAGACGCGAAGTGGAAGATCAGTCGGGGAGCAATGACTTTGGCTCGAGGACTAAAGTCGGGAACGCTCTACATGGCGGGAGGATCCAGTTCAAACATCCCCTTTGCAGGAACTGTATCGCAGGCTAACCTGTGGCACAATCGCTTGGGCCACATGAGCGAGAAAGGAATGAACGTGCTGAAGTCGAAAGGACGGTTGCCCGAGTTAAAATCGGTGGAGGTGGGTCATTGTGAACACTGCGTGTTCGGAAAGCAGAAGCGGGTGAGCTTCTTGACCACAGGAAGAACTCCGAGGAAAGAAAAGTTGGAGCTTGTTCACACCGATTTGTGGGGGCCAGCACCAGTGTCATCTCTTGGTGGATCAACGTACTACATGACATTCGTCGATGACTCCACTAGAAAGGTATGGGTGTATTTCTTAAAAAGAAAATCTGATGCCTTTGATACATTCAGGAGATGGAGGGCACTAGTGGAAAATGAGACAGGTCTACAAGTGAAATGTCTCAGATCGGATAACGGTGGCGAGTACAACAGTGAAGGTATCAAGAATTACTGCGCCGACCATGGAATCCGAATGCAGAAAACAATCCCGGGGACACCTCAGCAAAATGGCGTTGCTGAGAGGATGAACAGAACACTGAATGAGCGTGCGAGATGCATGCGATTGAAGAGCGGACTACCAAAGATGTTTTGGGCAGATGCAGTCAACACGGCTGCTTTCTTGATCAATCGAGGGCCTTCTGTCCCGTTGAACAACAGGATACCAGAAGAGGTATGGAGTGGTAAGAAAGTGGATCTTTCTTTCTTACGTACGTTTGGTTGTTCAGCCTATATTTTGAACGATGATCGGACTAAGCTGGATGCTAAGTCGATTAAATGTACATTCATTGGGTATGGGACTGACGAATTTGGGTATAGATTCTGGGATGATCAAAACCGGAAAATAATTC